>NC_073744.1:100003302-100020265 GCF_029784135.1 Toxorhynchites rutilus septentrionalis
TATTCTCTATCAGATTAGTCGCCCTTAAAGAAGTTTTAAATTGCTAAAATTTGTATGAAATTTTTTTCTTGGTGTTATTTACCTATTAGACGTACGTCGTTATGACCCTAATTTAAACGATTTTCAGATTTTTCAGATATTCTCACCAGAACATAACATTATAATATAAAATTATCTAGAGACACAATTTTTGCATTATATTTTTTCACTACTTGCAAGCAAAAGTGATTTTCATTTACATAGAGTACTAATTTGGTTTGGGAAAATTAATTCTCATTCATAATTTTGATTTTAGAAGTGTGTTCATTTCTACTGCAACCCCATATTGTCATGCCTACTCCTCCATTCCGTAATACAAAGCTCAATGCCCAAACACTCATGCAAGCGAGCAAAACAAATCACGGTTTCTTCATGTGCCTATATTTTGTGACCGTGTTCGGGAACACATTGCGATCACCAATCATCATCAATGAGCAAGATTGTTATGATTTCAATAGCTTGCTTTCAAAGCAATTTTTAAGCTTTTGAACCGATAAGTGACAATCATATAATTCGTTGACATTTTATCTCTTGGATGAAGTGATTATTATACCACTCCATCCAGCCGGTAAAGAGGTATTAACGTTCAAAACCTTGCAGTCCAGCGTCACTCTCTTGTTTTAGAAACTTTGAACTAACACCCCGGTACAGAAATGAAAGACGTAGTCAAAACCAACATCTTCTATACAATTTTCGACTCTTTTGAGTTGTGTTGGAAAAGTTCTAGAAAGGATAGTAAATCGACGCCTAAAGACCTTTTTAGAGTCTAATAAGCTGCTCGATCCAAGACAGTTCGCTTTTCGTGCGGGAAAATGCACAGAAGATCACCTCGAAGAATTACAGGCTATTGTACATGACGTTATTGAGAAAGATCACCACGCAGATGTGGCATCACTTTATCTATGTAAGCCGCATTTCATTGTAAAGTAAGCATTTGATCAGCATGGAGATATCCAGTATTGAAGAGTCTCTTCGACTGGGTGATCCGTGGAAGACTAGGTTTCTATGTGAAAAGTTTCCTAGAAAATAGAACTCAGAGCCATAGTCAACAACACAAAATCTTCATTGAAAATCCAAGAAAGGGGAATTCCCCAAGGCTCGGTTGTATCGCCAACCCTCTTCATAATTATTATGCAGTCCCTTTTTGCAAAAATTCCGGAAAATGTAAAAATTCTTGTCTATGCGACATTGTGCTAGTACTAGCGACATTGTGCTAGTACTAGCGGCATTGTGCTAGTACTAGTACTAGCGACAGCTATAAAAACTACTCAATAAAATGTTATTCCTTAGTCATAGCTTTTCATGTCATGAAAATCAATAGAATAAAATTTTATTGATATCAATACAATTATTATTTTTACGTTTAATGGGTATAATATTTAGACATTTGAAATAATTTTTCAAAGTAAGTTTTAAAGTTATTGTTGTTTTATTCTAATTCTGTAATGTATAAATAGATGTTGGTGTGATGAGTACGAGAGTAAGCTGTCAGAAATAATAGCTGGTCTTTTGACATCGAGATATCCTTCGTGCTCTCCAAACAAACGTAAACGTCCTCTGAAAGCGTCTCCATCACAAAGCTGCACACCAACTTCCGAGCAGGTATGTGGTGGTAGTATTAGTATAGTATTTTTGACAGGGAAAACAGAACTAGTTGTTAAATGCACAGAGAAATAATAACCGATTTTTTTTTTATCAATTTATCAGATTCTACATCATCTGGAGCATTTCCGTCGTAGTTGTAGACATGGTAATTGAACGGGAACAGGCCTTTATGTTCAAAACGAGATGCAAAGGTCGCTGCAGCAAGCATTTGCTCATAGCACCGACAGTCAAAAGGTATGTAAATTAGACATGTTTCTGAGGTAGGTTTCTGTAGGTTTTCGGAAACATATTGGATTGTAAATTGGAAAACGGAAAATTGGCAACGTAGCTGTAACGATATTACTCACTTGAACGGTAAACAGCGTATGCAACAGAGGTGTAGGTTTGTGACAAGCAGATGAACGTTTCGTATAAGTGTTAGTGACTCGATACATGAATACAACTAGAACTACGAGCTTACAACGACACCTCGCGGAAATACCGCAGGACTTTTTTGACAGCCTAATATAATGAAAAATATCAACAAAAAAAAGACGGGTGGGTAATATCGGGGACATAACCGGAGTGACGTAGGACTATACAAAGAGGACAGCTTTTGTTAAATATATATTTTAAATATATTGTTTTATTTTCTTCTCCTACGTGAATACCTACCTATCTACCTGAAAAATGGATTAGTTTACTGTTTACTCTTTATGAATATGTTGATGGTTCTGAAAAGAACCTTTGGTGTTGTGTTTTTGTTATCACTCGATATTCCCATCTTGTTCGGTTAAACCTTCCTGTTTAGCTATTGCGTTTGCCACTCGCCATAGCTTTCACAGTTGGAAAATTTCTTCCCATCCAGCTTGTGACATATTGTTCAGTAAATTACATTTAATGCGACGTGCCGGAGAAACACTTTGCCACTCACTGAAACTAATTGTTGCCTTGATGAGCGCCGAACCGAAGCTGCTCTGTTCTTGATGCGGGTTTTCTTATTGTCGTGAGCAGCTTTGCAAGCCAACTCGAGCACTCCGACGGCCGAAACTCTATAATCGCTGTTAGGTATACTGGTGCTCCGGCACCAATCCGTTCGGCCTAGTTACCCTTGCGGAGCAATCAGTGAATGCGACCAACAGGGAACTGGAGACCTGCACGGTTCGAGTGAGACTTTGCCTTTCCCTTAACTTGTCCTCCTTTGTTACGTCCACGATGCCGATGCATCGGGTTTAAGGTTTGAAAGAAAATAAGATATTTTTTTGGGGTCCGTGTGTTTTATACTCTAGCGGTACACACTCACAGGATAGAGACAAATCGGCAGACTCAGCCAGAGGGGCGAGTCCAACGAGACGAACGAATGAGCGTTAAAAGGGAGCTATGGCAAAAAAATACATTCATTACGATTTGTTCGCTCGTTGGATTCACATACAGGCTAAAAAGGGTCCTTTTCAGGATCACAAAATTATCTTTAATCTAAAGAGTTTATTGTTTTGTTATCACTCGATATCCCCATCTTGTTTGGCTAAACCTTCCTGTTTAGCGATTTGTTGCCACTCGCCACAGCTTTCACAGTTGGAAAATTTCTTCCCATCCAGCTTTGTGACATGTTGTACAGTAAATTACATTCAATGCGACGTGCCGAAGCGCCACTCAGTGTCGCATTGGAGGCGATTTTAACCTGTAATTGAACATTTGCGATGACAGTGGTACAGTGTCGACTTTCAATGTGGGGTCATAATTTGGATCTCTATGTTTACAAAAATGTCCAACTAAATAAGACGCATTACATGTCCGTCCAATTAGCTAAATGTCGAACTAATTGTAGATTACTGTACTTTCAATCTGGAAACAATTTAAGAATTGGTGAAAATTGAGTAATCAGGAAAGTCCCCAACTATCAATAAGCTCAGAACAACTGCCAAATTCACATACTCATCAGATCCTGGCAAACAAATTATGAAAACATCAATTTGTGTTTTATTATTATTTTGGATAATGTTTTAGAAAGCATTGAACTTTATTTCCTAAACTCTTTTTTGGAAGGTTTAATGGCCCTGAAAAGCGCCTTGTTTCATGGAATGGTTCCAATTTAGAAAACTGAGTACTCGTGGTTTTGAAAAAAACCATTTTGAACGCCCTCGATGTCGCCTTGTTCTGGATTTGCCACCAAAGCAGTTTGTATAAAGAACAAACTTTTTTCTTCTGCTACCTGATGCCGTTTTGCGATTGCGTTTGCCACTCGCCACTCGCTGCAACTGCCTGTTGTCTTGATGTCCACCGAACCGAATGTGTTCTGTTCCGAATGTGGGTTTTCTTATCGTCGCGAGCACTAACTCGATCACTTCGGCGGCCGAAGCTATATAACGCCGGCTAGGTGGACTGGTACACTGGTACTAACGCGCTCGGCCTAGCTATCCTTGCGGGGAACTCCAGATCAACACGGTTCGAGCGGGATTTTGCCTTTCCCTTCACTTTTCCTCCTTACCCAGTCCAGACATGGCTGCTTGGGTTGGTTTGTTGATGTGTTGTGATGCGAACCGATGTGGTGTACGGTTTGGATGAGAATGATCGTTACGGAAGGAAGGAAGGAAGGAAGGTCTTGTATTATAGAGACTTTAAACTTTTGCAGTTCATTCGTCCTTAGCCTTGAGAAAGGCCCTTTGAAAACTCTACTCTACTTTTACTCCAGCGCTACCACCTCCACCCTCTTGCCTTGAGAAAGCCACTTGATCCCTCGCCGTCCAGCAACGATGTTGTCCAGTCGGTGTCCACATAAAGAATGATCGTTACGGCAGCGGAGCGAGGATTTTTAAGCTGACTGGCTGGCTCGAGAATTACGCATGTGTGAGACTGCGACCAATGTTTCGTTAATTTTTTTCTTTTTCTTTTCCAATCGTGCTTCATTCTATTTCGCTGCTGCTCTGGTTGCCCGTTTTGGTCGGTACGATTTGAGGAGCACAAAATGGACCAATCAAAAATGGGCACATAGTGCATTTTGACAATGCTTGATATTTCACAATTATTCAATTATTTATCTCAAGAAATATAAAATGTTATTCGTTATGATAGATGCGTAGATATATTTCCTATCAATTGATGCAAAAACCTTTGCGATCTATTGAGAAATGCACGAGTTATAAGCGTTCCAAATCTTGCATTTTTTCCTACTTGTTCAGTGCCTAGATTTTCATTTCACCCCCTATATCTTCCGGTTAGACGTAGTCCTACGTCAAAAACAAGAGAAAGAAAAGGAAGTTCCTAGAAATCCTTTTATATCATCTTTTTATGCCCTATCTATAAAAAAGGTATTAATTCTTAGTTTATTCTTAGTTTAGTAGAATACAGAGACAAAGAATATTAGAAATATGCGAACTTTATATTCCAGAACCTTTATCATCTATTAATTACCTAGAAGGTCAGTATACATTTTTCTCTCCGATAAAAGACCCGAAAACACGCAACAACTGCATGAAATGAAAAAAAAAGTTTGTTTCGAGCATGCAGTTATGCTATGTTCTGATTCTTACTCCAATGAAACCACAATCAATTAATACGATTTTATATTATTTTATAGCTCTTTATACTTCCATAAATTATATTCAGCTGCTTACTTTCAATTAATAACAGTGAAACATAATAAAGACAAAGAAAACATATTTTTTGGGGTTTTTTCATTTAAACATACCCTCTTCTTAAAATAAATGCCAATAAAGCCTGAAGAATACACAATGGCAACATTACAGAGAAGTTCAATTTTCGGTCTGTGACACCGTGCGCGAGTGTACGTGTTATGATTTTGCACGCGAGTACAGAAGGGTTAAAAAAATCTTCTTTTACTTAATACAAACTTTTAACATATTTTTCGTGTTGCACAACCAAAACACGAACAGTTTTCAAGGTGGAATTAAACAACACAACTGATTTCATTGGACGTTATGGGTACAAAAATAATTAACCTGTTTACGGTAAATAAATATTATAAATCAGCCATTCCATGCATAACCGATATAGTAGCTCTCAGATAAAAAGTGCTAATTTTGTTCTTCATCACAAAACATTAGACCCGTATTTTTATTTTTTTCGTTAGGGTGAACTTTTCCATCTTATGGTGTTTCAAAAAATCAATTATTTCAACTTTTTTTTCAAAAATGCCTTTTTTTTAATTCATCACTTTTGAACCACGTTTTAGATAGTCAACATACCAAATTAAAACCAATGAGCTAGCCTCATGAAGCAGCAAAAAAGTGGATTTTGTTTCGTAATTATTGATTGTAGTCGTCTTTTGTTGTTTTTATGGCTTTGAAAATATAGTATCTCTGATATCGATTATGTTATGTAAAAATCTTCAGCTTTCAAGGAAAAATATTTTTTAAAATATAGAAAAACAACTACAACCAATAATTAGGAAAACAAAATCCATGGTTAGAGGCGAATGAACTGAAAGCCAAAAAGAAGAAGAAGAAAATCCATGGTTCACGCATGTTCAGTATTTTTTAACAAAAGCTCATTGGCTTTAATTTGATATGTCGATCATCTAAATCGGTTCAGTGATTCAAAAGTTATTTTTGAAAAAAAGTTATTTTTGAAAAAAAGTCATTTTTGGGAAAAAGTTGAAAAAAAAATATTTTTCGCATAGCCCTATAACGAAAAAATAACAAAGTACGTATCTAATATGCAATAATATTAATATTGCAATAAAGAACAAAACTACCACTTTTTTTGTATGGAATGGCTGTATATATAGATAATATATATACCTGCTTAAATGTATCTTCAATTTTTTTATAGAAATACTTCGCAGATCTGTATGCATTGGCTGCTGAGGATGAAACGATAGGTACAATAGGACGAAGAAGTACTAGTAGTCGAGGCAGGAAGGTTGTGGCAAATAAAAAAGACCCATCTCCGTTTAACAATAATGCAAAGAAGACTCAAGACACTTACGCTAGCGATGACTCTACAGATGTAAGTACACAACATTAACCCTCTCATTACGACAGTGTGCTCCGCCAAAGCTCCGCCGAAAAGTTGTCGCGCTCGTGTGATCGAAGAGCAGTATGAATTTCATGTCGTCTAAAAACGACGCTCGTACACACAGCTCGTTGCGCGGATGTCGTCTGCAGACCACACTCGTAACGAAAGGGTTAATGGTTCATAATGAAATTACGCTATATTACCAAGTAATCAGTTTCCTGTTATGATTTATATTTTAAATAATATTGAGTAATCTTCTTTGAGACATATGTATTCCCATTCCATGAAAAGACGGGTGGGTAATATCGGGGACATAACCGGAGTGACGTAGGACTATACTGTCCCCTTTGTTAAATATATATTTTAAATATATTGTTTTATTTTCTTCTCCTACGTGAATACCTACCTATCTACCTGAAAAATGGATTAGTTTACTGTTTACTCTTTATGAATATGTTGATGGTTCTGAAAAGAACCTTTGGTGTTGTGTTTTTGTTATCACTCGATATTCCCATCTTGTTCGGTTAAACCTTCCTGTTTAGCTATTGCGTTTGCCACTCGCCACAGCTTTCACAGTTGGAAAATTTCTTCACATCCAGCTTGTGACACATTGTTCAGTAAATTACATTTAATGCGACGTGCCGGAGAAACACTTTGCCACTCACTGAAACTAATTGTTGCCTTGATGAGCGCCGAACCGAAGCTGCTCTGTTCTTGATGCGGGTTTTCTTATTGTCGTGAGCAGCTTTGCAAGCCAACTCGAGCACTCCGACGGCCGAAACTCTATAATCGCTGTTAGGTATACTGGTGGTTTTTCGATATTTTCTGTTCTATTTTTCATGCATTTGCTATTCTTGTTGCATATAACGTTTAATAACACAACCTTTTTGAAACCAATTGAAAATTCTTGAAAAAAATATTTTTAAACTATATGGCATTGTTGTACACCGTCGCCGCCGCATTACAAAAATGGTGCGTAGACCGCCGCCGTCACAGCCGATAATATGACCGGCGCACAGGTCTATCCCTAACTCAATGGAAATCCATATTACTTTGACCACTTTTTCTATACACATTCCTGAAAAAACTCGATGGTCCAGAGAAACCAGTACTATAGTTAAAAAATTCCCACCAATGAAGAAAATCAATAGATTGCTCTCAAAGCAATTTTAAGCTATTGAAACATGTTTTTGGATCAATAAGTAACAAGCATAAAACGCGTAGACATTTTTCTTAGAGGCGAATGAACTGCAAAGTTTAAAGCCTCTTAAAAACAAAGAAACAACAACGTAGACATTTTATTTTTTGAATGAAGCGATTATCATACCATTTTGTTTATCAGACAAAGAGGTTTTAACGCTCAAAATCGAGTTCCTCCAATGTGATTCTCTCGTTTTCGAAACTTTGAATTCATACCCTAGTAAAGAATTAAAGACGTAGTCCAACGTCAGAATCATTTTCAACATAAAATGTCTTGAAAATAAATGTCATGTTTAAATTTTCTACAGAGTACAATACTCCCCCTTGGTTCACCGTGACTGGTTCGCTCTCTCAGTTTTTCACCACCTCGGCTGAAGATGCTTACTCCATTGAGAATTTTTGGTATTAATCAAGCATTTATTACCCGTAAAAGAGATTTCCTATGTCCCAAAGCTAGATTGCCAGAAATCGCCTTCAATAGATTCAATCTATTGCGGGCATCTTTTTTGACCATCTGAGCATGTGGTTTAAAACTCAGTCTCTTATCAAAAGTTACTCCCAGTATATTACGAGCGTCGTCTAAGATGACATCCGCGCGACGACCTGTGTGTACGAGTGTCGTCTATAGACGACATCCGCGCGATGAGAAATAGAAATTTTTGGAAGAATATGACATAGAACCGGAATTAAATAAGTCGACCGAGGTACAGCAATGCGAGAAATTCCTACGTCACATTTACAAACGAGATTCAACAGACGAAGCAGTCAATAATGAAACGATGTTTGAAGTTATTCCAGAAATCAAGATCAAATTGTGCGATTCAATACAGTTTTTGTGAATGATACACTCAAAATTAATAGCTTGAATCTAAATCCTACCAGTGATGAAACACGATTCGTTAATAATCGATCTCCGTGGATTGATAAGAAACAAAGCGACGCATATTTCCGGATGCTGCCAAGTTCTTAGATTCTATAATTCCAGTTCCACCTACATGTTAATCCGGAAACTGTCAAGGGAAAAATCATGGAAGAAAATAAGCAAAGATAAGCAAATCATCTTCGATTTCAAAACATGCAACCTATATCTTGATCATTTGCCAATGTTTAACAAGGAAATTTCAACAAGGAAAAAACAATCATCATGTGTCGGTAATCCCAGTCCCTTACCGCTCACATTACGATCTGCTGCATCGGTAATTGGTGCTAATTCAAACACAGCAATGGAAGCCTCATATCAGCAGTCCCGTTGTGAACAGTCCAACTGTGAACATTCGAACAATAGGAATATTCTAACGCCGAAAAAGGCGGCATGTGTTGTGTATCGATAGAAATGGAATACTCGGCATGTGTTGTGTATCGATAGAATTGGAATATTCTTAGGCCTAAATAGCTACTGTGTTATACATAAAAAAAAAACAAATGTTTATCGATGGATAGGAATCTTAAGCCTAAATAATATTCAACAATAGTTATCTTAACATAAAAATGTATACGAATAAATTCGGCTCTGTGACAGCTGAATTGCTAAATGAGCCTAATAAACGGATGGGATAAAAAAAAGGAAATTTCCGTACCAAGAAGGAAAAAGAAAATACACCCATACCTCGCAAAGCGAAAAGCCGTATAAGGAATCAATTATTCTAATACAAATTTATACAAATTCAATCAGGTCAGTTCCAAATTTGTAAAATATGTAATATATGTGTAATATATGTAAAATATGTTTATCGTTGAAAATGTATTTTATCTTTTTATTTTTATTTCATTTTAATCAAAAATTAAATTCATTTAAATCAAAAATACATACAAAACATAAACATAAAATATACAACATTCATACATAAAAACCAACAACAATCTATAAACAAAAATGAAACAACTTCATGTTACATGGAATATGTGTATGTATACATACCTAATTTGTGTGTTGTTTAGGTTATTGTTTCGCAAATATTTTTTTCACTTCTGTACAAAAGTTGTACCAATCCTTAACTTTTTTGCCGTTATAACGATCGAAAACGTGCCTGAATTGAAGAGGGCCGTTATAGCTAAATGCAGTATAAAGAGCGGCCGTATAGCGAGGTATGGGTGTACATACGAAATACCATAAAATGATACCCACATTCGCGCGCTGGAATATGGGGTTTCGTGATCACAATTTTTTATTTTTTTATGATTCAATTATCCGGAGTGAAAAAAAAATCAATACAAAAAATGTAATTTCTCATATATTAAAATCAAATTTTAAATAACAATAATTACTAATTACTTTTTTATTATTTTGCAAATTTTTTTTCAGGATGACTGGTCGAAACACAAAACTGGGAAACGACGTAAGAAGGCCTTTAGTGACTCAGACTGATTGCATTCTACTTTATATTTTCAATGATAATCTGTGTAACAATATAAAAACAAAAATACTGGTTAACCAGAGTTAACGGTCTCTTTCGTGAGCGATATTTTTAGAGTCTCGCTCAGTGTGTAACAATTATTTTGTTTTTTTTTTTTAAATTTTTATCACGAAAAAATCGCATTCATTTATATTTTATGTTATTCATTCGGAATAAACGAGCTTGAGCTTGAGCTTGGGTAGACTGTACAGTTCGTAGTTGCTCTCCATGATTGACCTGAACCAACCAAATTGCACAAAGAACACACAGAATGACGCTTGGGACTAGCAAATCATTCTCGTTAGGCAATTTTCGGTGATTCGAGCTTTAAATAGCCAATAAACAAGCCAATGACGCCAATAACGAGCTTTAAAACACGTCCTCTTCTACATTGAAACCGATATATTCGATAATAACCCGCCGGCGGATGATTACATTCACATACAATCATATGCTATATACTACAGACGAACACGTAACCAAAACTGATCTAACTAACACGTCAAAGCACTATGAATTCCGAAGTCAATTGTTAATGGCATATGAAAATAGATTCGCTTTAAAAAAAATCACAGGAGGGTTGTGTCCGAGACACGACCGCATAATTGACGTAGGATTCCGTTAGGTTATCTGTTGATTTTGGATATGTTTGAAGAATTACATCGTTAAACTCTTCGATAATGATTTGGTGTATCTGAACAGGGTCGTTTTGTTTGGTTATTGGGTATTGTTTGTTCATTCCACCAGTGTTTAACGGGTGATGATGACAGAAGGATGATAAACAGTCGTTGGATGGTGCGTATCAGATAAAGGATACCGAAATGGAACGAGATATGATGACGAGCCCTCTGTGATCCTAGACAAGATGCCTCTTGTGATATGTATGGATGAAAAAGACGGGTGGGTAATGTCGGGGACATAACCGGAGTGACGTAGGACTATACAAAGGGGACAGCTTTTGTTAAATATATATTTTAAATATATTGTTTTATTTTTTTCTCCTACGTGAATACCTACCTATCTACTTGAAAAATGGATTAGTTTACTGTTTACTCTTTATGAATATGTTGATGGTTCTGAAAAGAACCCTTGGTGTTTTTGTGTTTTTGTTATCACTCGATATTCCCATCTTGTTCGGTTAAACCTTCCTGTTTAGCTATTGCGTTTGCCACTCGCCACAGCTTTCACAGTTGGAAAATTTCTTCCCATCCAGCTTGTGACATGTTGTTCAGTAAATTATATTTAATGCGACGTGCCGGAGAAACACTTTGCCACTCACTGAAACTAATTGTTGCCTTGATGAGCGCCGAACCGAAGCTGCTCTGTTCTTGATGCGGGTTTTCTGATTGTCGTGAGCAGCTTTGCAAGTCAACTCGAGCACTCCGACGGCCGAAACTCTATAATCGCTGTTAGGTATACTGGTGCTCCGGCACCAATCCGTTCGGCCTAGTTACCCTTGCGGAGCAATCAGTGAATGCGACCAACAGGGAACTGGAGACCTGCACGGTTCGAGTGAGATTTTGCCTTTCCCTTAACTTGTCCTCCTTTGTTACGTCCACGATGCCGATGCCGTACAACCACACGGGTTTACGGTTTGAAAGAAAATAAGATATTTTTTTAGGGTCCGCGTGTTTTATACTCTTATACTCTAGCGGTACACACTCACAGGATAGAGACAAATCGGCAGACTCAGCCAGAGGGTCGAGTCCAACGTGACGAACGAATGAGCGTTAAAAGGGAGCGATGGCAAAAAATACATTCATTACGATTTGTTCGCTCGTTGGATTCACATGCAGACTAAAAAGGGTCCTTTTCAGGATCACAAAATTATCTTTAATCTAAAGAGTTTATTGTTTTGCTATCACTCGATATCCCCATCTTGTTCGACAAAACCTTCCTGTTTAGCGATTTGTTGCCACTCGCCACAGCTTTCACAGTTGGAAAATTTCTTCCCATCCAGCTTTGTGACATGTTGTACAGTAAATTACATTCAATGCGACGTGCCGAAGCGCCACTCAGTGTCGCATTGGAGGCGATTTTAACCTGTAATTGAACATTTGCGATGACAGTGGTACAGTGTCGACTTTCAATGTGGGGTCATAATTTGGATCACTATGTTTACAAAAATGTCCAACTAAATAAGTCGCATCACATGTCCGTCCAATTAGCTAAATGTCGAACTAATTGTAAATTACTGTACTTTCAATCTGGAAACAATTTAAGAATTGGTGAAAATTGAATAATCAGGAAAGTCCCCAACTATCAATAAGCTCAGAACAACTGCCAAATTCACATACTCATCAGATCGTGGCAAACAAATGATGAAAAAATCAATTTGTGTTTTATTATTATTTTGGATAATGTTTTAGAAAGCATTGAACTGTATATCCTAAACTCTTTTTTGGAAGGTTTAATGGCCCTGAAAAGCGCCCTGTTTTATGGAATGTTTCCAATTTAGAAAACTTAGTACTCGTGGTTTTGAAAAAAACCATTTCGAACGCCCTTGAAGTCGCCTTGTTCTGGATTTGCCACCAAAGCAGTTTGTATAAAGAACAAACTTTTTTTTTCTGCTACCTGATGCCGTTTTGCGATTGCTTTTGCCACTCGCCACTCGCTGCAACTGCCTGTTGTCTTGATGTCCACCGAACCGAATGTGTTCTGTTCCGAATGCGGGTTTTCTTATCGTCGCGAGCAGCTTTGCCAGCTAACTCGATCACTTCGGCGGCAGAAACTATATAACGCCGGTTATGTAGACTGGTGCACTGGTACTAACGTGCTCGGCCTAGCTACCCTTGCGGGGAACTCCAGATCAACACGGTTCGAGCGGGATTTTGCCTTTCCCTTCATTTTCCTCCTTTACCATGTCCAGACATGGCTGCTTGGGTTCGTTTGTTGATGTGTTCTGATGCGACGATGTGGTGTACGGCTTGAATGAGAATGATCGTTACGGAAGGAAGGAAGGTATTGTATTATAGAGACTTTAAACTTTTGCAGTTCATTCGTCTCTAGCCTTGAGAAAGGCCCTTCGAAAACTCTACTCTATTCTACTCCAGCGCTACCACCTCCGCCCTCTTGCCTTGAGAAAGGCACTCGATCCCTCGCCGTCCAGCTCGTCCAGCAACGATGTTGTCCAGTCGGTGTCCACACAAAGAATGATCGTTACGGCAGCGGAGCGGGGATTTTTAAGCTGACTGGCTGGCTCGAGAATTACGCATGTGTGAGACTGCGACCAATGTTTCGTTCATTTTTTTCTTTTTCCTTTCCAATCGTGCTTCATTCTATTTCGCTGCTGCTTTGGTTGCCCGTTTTGGTCGGTACGATTTGAGGAGCACAAAATGGACCAATCAAAAATGGGCACATAGTGCATTTTGACAATGCTTGATATTTCACAATTATTCAATTATTTATCTCAAGAAAAATGAAATGTTATTCGTTATGATAGTTGCGTAGATATATTTCCTATCAATTGATGAAAAAGCCTTTGCGATCTATTGAGAAATGCTCGAGTTATAAGCGTTCCAAATCTTGCATTTTTTCCTACTTGTTCAGTGCCTAGATTTCCATTTCACCCCCTATATCTTCCGGTTAGACGTAGTCCTACGTCAATAAAGAAAAAAATTCACCAATGTAATATAAGATAATTATTAATACCGAACACAATTATCAATTTTTCTCATCAGTAAAAACATGTTACTTTAATATAGCGAAAATATATTTGTAATGGGAATTGTTTATTCAACCCAATGCGAATTTTAATTGGACTAACAACACCTAATACTATATGTATATCATATGGGAAATCACTATTTCTTCTCTTTTACAATTTTTCTCGCCGTTAAACTTCCCTTGGGTGAAAATGAACACAACATAACAGACATCTTAAACCAAACGATAAATCGTTCCATATATCAAGTCAGTCAAGCCCCTTCCCGTATTATTTAATACGTCACAAATCAATTGATTTCAATACTCTGCTCTGTTCTAGTGCCCTATGATATGCAAGTACACCACGAGTGAGACTCGATGTTGTGCGGGGAAGGGTTAACGGTTATCGTATACAATTTTACACTTACACTTGTGCTAAAATTTTCACAAGCACGATCGGACATTGATATGGAATTTCACGAAGCAACCAACATTATAGTTCCAAATTTAAATTTTAGTTGCTAGTATTAATCGTATCACTCTCCTTACTTTTTACGACCGAGGACGATGGGAGAGCAAAGGTTTTAGATCGAGGTGCTTCGGGTGTGATGACAATCACATGTTTACGACCGAGGACGATGAGAGAGCAAAGGTTTTAGATCGAGGTGCTTCGGGTGTGATGTCAATCACATGTTTACGACCGAGGACGATGGGAGAGCAAACTTTTGTTTCGTGGTGCTTCGGTTGTGTTGCCAATCAGATGTTCACGACCGTGGACGATGAGAGAGCAAAGGTTTTAGAACGAGGTGCTTCGGGTGTGATGTCAATCACATGTTTTCGACCGAGGACAATGGGAGAGCAAAAGCTTTGGACCGAGGTGCTTCGGGTGTTATGCCGCTCACGTGTTTTCGACCGAGGACGATGGGAGAGCAAAATTTTGTTTCTTGGTGCTTCGGTTGCGTTGCCAATCAGATCATTACGACCGAGGACGTTGGGAGAGCAAAAGCTTTGGATCGAGGTGCTTCGGGTGTGATGTCAATCACATGTTTTCGACCGAGGACGATGAGAGAGCAAAGGTTTTAGATCGAGGTGCTTCGGGTGTGATGTCAATCACATGTTTTCGACCGAGGACGATGGAAGAGCAAAAGCTTTGGACCGAGGTGCGTCGGGTGTGATGTCAATCAAATGTTTACGACCGAGGACGATGGGAGAGCAAACTTTTGTTTCGTGGTGCTTCGGTTGTGTTGCCAATCAGATGTTCACGACCGTGGACGATGAGAGAGCAAAGGTTTTAGAACGAGGTGCTTCGGGTGTGATGTCAATCACATGTTTTCGACCGAGGACAATGGGAGAGCAAAAGCTTTGGACCGAGGTGCTTCGGGTGTTATGCCGCTCACGTGTTTTCGACCGAGGACGATGGGAGAGCAAACTTTTGTTTCGTGGTGCTTCGGTTGTGTTGCCAATCAGATGTTCACGACCGTGGACGATGAGAGAGCAAAGGTTTTAGAACGAGGTGCTTCGGGTGTGATGTCAATCACATGTTTTCGACCGAGGACGATGGAAGAGCAAAAGCTTTGGACCGAGGTGCTTCGGGTGTGATGTCAATCACATGTTTTCCACCGAGGACGATGGGAGAGCAAAGGTTTTAGATCGAGGTGCTTCGGGTGTGATGTCAATCACATGTTTTCGACCGAGGACGATGAGAGAGCAAAGGTTTTAGATCGAGGTGCTTCGGGTGTGATGTCAATCACATGTTTTCGACCGAGGACGATGGGAGAGCAAAAGCTTTGGACCGAGGTGCTTCGGGTGTGATGTCAATCACATGTTTTCGACCGAGGACGATGAGAGAGCAAAGGTTTTAGATCGAGGTGCTTCGGGTGTGATGTCAATCACATGTTTACGACCGAGGACGATGGGAGAGCAAAGGTTTTAGATCGAGGTGCTTCGGGTGTGATGTCAATCACATGTTTTCGACCGAGGACGATGGGAAAGCAAAATTTAGTTTCGTGGTGCTTCGGTTGTGTTGCCAATCAGATGTTTACGACCTAGGACGATGGGAGAGCAAAGGTTTTAGATCGAGGTGCTTCGGGTGTGATGTCAATCACATGTTTTCGACCGAGGACGATGGGAGAGCAACATTTTGTCTCGAGGTGCTTCGGTTGTGTTGCCAATCAGGTGTTCTCGACCGAGGACGATGGGAGAGCAAAGGTTTTAGATCGAGGTGCTTCGGATGTGATGTCAATCACATGTTTTCGACCGAGGACGATGGGAGAGCAAAAGTTTTGGATCGAGGTGCTTCGGATGTGATGTCAATCACATGTTTTCGACCGAGGACGATGGGAGAGCAAAAGCTTTGGACCGAGGTGCTTCGGGTGTGTTGCTAATCGTATGTTTTCGACCGAGGACGATGGGAGAGCAAAAGTTTTGGATCGAGGTGCTTCGGGTGTGATGTCAATCACATGTTTTCGACCGAGGACGATGGGAGAGCAAAATTTTGTCTCGAATTGCTTCGGTTGTGTTGCCAATCAGGTGTTCTGGACCGAGGACGATGGGGGGGCAAATGTTTTGGATCGAGGTGCTTCGGGTGTGTTGCCAATCACATGTTTTCGACCGAGGACGATGGGAGAGCAAAAGTTTTGGATCGAGGTGCTTCGGGTGTGATGTCAATCACATGTTTTCGACCGAGGACGATGGGAGAGCACAAGCTTTGGACCGAGGTGCTTCGGGTGTGTTGCTAATCGTATGTTTTCGACCGAGGACGATGGGAGAGCAAAAGTTTTGGATCGAGGTGCTTTGGGTGTGATGTCAATCACATGTTTTCGACCGAGGACGATGGGAGAGCAAAAGTTTTGGATCGAGGTGCTTCGGATGTGATGTCAATCACATGTTTTCGACCGAGGACGATGGGAGAGCAAAAGTTTTGGATCGAGGTGCTTCGGATGTGATGTCAATCACATGTTTTCGACCGAGGACGATGGGAGAGCAAAAGTTTTGGATCGAGGTGCTTCGGGTGTGATGTCAGTCACATGTTTTCGACCAAGGACGATGGGAGAGCAAAATTTTGTCTCGAGGTGCTTCGGTTGTGTTGCCAATCAGGTGTTCTCGACCGAAGACGATGGGGGAGC
>NC_073744.1:101525265-101699265 GCF_029784135.1 Toxorhynchites rutilus septentrionalis
CTATCGTTGATTTAGAGATCATTTGTTTGAAGTTGAATCTAAATCCATCCTGAATGAATGAATAAATAAATATTTGGGTGACTTCAAAAACGAAAGTGTTACTTTGAAGACTCAAGGTTTTATGCATCCAATATTGGATACAAAAAACCTTGTTCTGAAGAATAATCTTCAGAAGCTTTCCTGTTAACTGCACTTGATTGACAAATCACAAAACCAAATGTATGTGGTCGCAGTATTATATGGATAGAAAACATTAAAATAAACTCGCTTGAATGTAATTTTCAATTCCAAGGGGAACTGGCAGATTATTTTTCAGCAACGATCATTTCTTTCCAGGTTTCCTCTCGATAACCAGCAAACGAAAAGAGTTGCGCGCGTGTATGTGTGTGTGTGTGGCGGCTGCTTCTATGTCTTCCCGAGGAACCGTATTTCGATGCTGATACTCTCTTGGTCACCTTCTCTTCTCCTTCTGATCGATCGGCTTTTCTGCGCTCCCTCACAGTTAAAACAAACTGATTGCATTTCAGGTCAGGTCAAGCCAGGTAATGAATACCTCGATCCCTCGCCGTTCAGCTCGTTCAGTAACGATGTTGTCTTGTCGATGTCCTCAGGCGTCGTGCACAAATTACGTAACGCAAAAATCCGGATTTTCGTAACGCAATTTCCTATCTCTAATAAACAGAAAGTAACGCAACATCTAACCCCTCCCCCCTTATCGCGTTACGTAATTTGTGCACGACGCCTCACGAAAAATGAATGGGTTTCACCACCAGAATATCATTTCAGTATGCTTTTCGTGCGTGATTGAATCGAGAGAAGGTGTGGTTTACGATGGCAATTTGGAAGGCAAACTAGAGGAGAATGAACTCTCTGAGTATGAAAATTTCGGCGACTGAGCAATAATCGATTGAAAATTATATAATTTTGGCGATACGAAACATTTTCCGTTTTTCATGTTATGCATCCATTATTGGATTCGAAAATATCCTACTGATGGGAAAGAATAATCTTCAGAAGCTTTCCAGCTAATTACACTTGATTGAAAAATTACGAAATCAAATGTATTTGGTCGCTGTGTTCGCCATATAATTAGAAAACATTAAAATAAACTCTTTCGCATGGATGTATTCTTCAATTCCCAGGGAACTGGCAGATTATTTTTCAGCAACGATTAGATCTTTCCGGAATTTTCTCGATGCTGTATGGCATCCAAACGAAAATTCTCATTTCAGTTTGGCCTGCAAAAAACTTTTCTGAACTCTAATCCATCAAATTTGGATCCCTGAAAAGGGCCGTTGATTATATGCTAAGCTAATATAGCACCCTCTCCTTGGATTCGACGGGCCAGCTGAATGTCCTTGGGCATGATGTGACGCGTTTTACGTGGATAGCACACAAATTTGTATCTTCGAATAAGCCTCCTGCAGCGTCATAACCGCGGAACTTTGGAAGCGCAAGTCGGTTTTGAAGTCCTGAGCAATTCCACGAACCAAAAGCTGCAAAGGTAGCTTGCGGATCAGCAATTCGGCCGACTTCCGATAGCGATGAATTTCACGCAAAGTTCCCGGTCGATAGCGATGTGGCTTCTTCACCTATTCTGCGGCTGGTGCGCTTCGTGTGCCTTACCACTGAAAGACTAACCTGCTATCTGCTTGGTCCCAAACAAACGAGTCGTCACGGTGCGAGAGTAGAGTAAGAAATGAACGAAAGCAAAGGAAGCGTCATTTTATAACCTGTTTTCGAAGCTATCATTAAGCTATTGAAACAATTTTCCGACTCAATAAATAGCAATCATATAACTCTTGGACATTTTATCTTTTGTATGAAATGATTATCACTGTTCCGTTGATCCGAAGCAGAATGAATCACGCTTAAAGAAGGAATGGATTTTTTCTTGGAATTTACTCAGCAAAAATAATGCCCTTTCCCAACACTTAAAAACGACAAACGGTAAACAGTTTTATCAAAGTGATTTCTTCGATATGGGGATATATTCACTACATCATGTCATGTATTTCATATTCTTCATTATGAAATCCATATCCATGGCACCTATCGGTATCGAATTATCATCGACACCGCGATTTTCGCTAAATGCTCCTTTCAGTTCGGCCTGTAAAAAACTTTTCTGAACTCTAATCCATCAAATTTGGAGCCCTGAAAAGGGCTGTTGATTATATGCTAAGCTAATATAGCACGCTCTCCTCGGATACGATGGGCCAGCTGGATGTCCTTGGGCATGATGTGACGCGTTTTGCATGGATAGCACACAAATTGGTATCTTCGAATAAGCCTCCTGCAGCGTCATAACCGCGGAACTTTGGAAGCGCAAGTCGGTTTTGAAGTCCTGAGCAATTCCACGAACCAAATGCTGCAAAGGTAGCTTGCGGATCAGCAATTCGGTCGACTTCTGATAGCGACGAATTTCATGCGAAGTTCCCGGTCGATAGCGATGTGGCTTCTCCACCTATCCTGCTACTGGTGCGCTTATCCGAGCTGCTTTCGTGGTGCCTTACCACCGAAAGACTAACGAGCTGTCTGCTTAGTCCCGATGAAACGAGTCCTCACGGTGCGAGAGTAGAGTAAGAAATGAACGAAATGGTAATGGTAATGGTAATGACTTAGAGAGACTTTAAACTCTGAGAGTTCATTCGTCTCTTGCCCTTGAGGGCGGGAAATTTAACTGAAGGAAAACTAAGAAAAACTATTGCAAAATTCGTTATTCTCGCTCGACTCAGTCCTAGTAACCGCTATGGATGTATGTCGTATCGCCGCACCCTACACGGCTCTGGGGCCATAAACACAACCAAACAAATGGAGCAGGGAAAAAGCCCCTTTTAGTGTGCTTGACGAGCTCGCTTCTAAAAAGGGCGTAAAAAACCTGCTCATCTTTTGCTGAAATTAGAAGAGAAAACAAACGTAGTTTTATCAGTATAGGTAGATTTAGTAATTTGACATTAGATCTGATCGAATAAACCTGTATCCTTTAGGAACTCGATGGTCCTTTTTTGCTCGACGGCGTCGTCCGATAGTGCTGTCCTTATGGTGTCTGCAACCTGAAACTTTATTCTTGAAGCATTAAATTTAGGGCATGTGATTAATATGTGTTCCACCGTGAGTCTTACATGGCACGACTCACATAGTGTTGGTTCCAATCTACGCATGATAAATTTGTGTGTTAAAGATGTATGCCCGATACGTAAACGTGTCAGACATACTTGAGTAGATCGGAGAAAACTATCCTTCCAGGGAAGGGTAGTATTCTTGATCCTTCTTAAGAAGAGGTCACGGGAAAAAAACCAACTGTTCTCCCAGCTCAATCTGAGGGATTGCATGACCCATTTGATGGTGTCATTTGCTGGGTGGGAGGTGGTCCATAGTTCGGAGAGCCTACCCTCCTTGGCGAGACGATCAGCCTGTTCATTACCCTGGATTCCGCAGTGCCCTGGGACCCAGCAGAAAGTGATGTCCTTCCCTGTAATTTTTTCCTCAATGCTTTGAATCCAAGGGTGTTTACTATCGTCGCTTTGTAGCGCCCGTAATGCACTATAGGAATCCGAGAAGATCACCACTTTACTGTCGTTATCACAGAGTGATGTCGCGACAAGGAGAGCGGCAATTTCCGCGGAGTATACCGAACATATGGAAGGCAGTTGGAATTTTAGCTCCGTGTTATTGGCAAAAACTCCAAACCCTGTTAGGTTTCCATCAAAAGACCCATCTGTGAAGATTTTGTGGTGGGTGTGATACTTGTTGTGCAGGTGGTTATTAAAACAGGCCGTAACAATGCTGCTGGCTTCCCCAGCCCTGACAGCATTTTTGATTGACCAGTCGATCTTTGGCGGATGTGCATGCCATGGGCGTTGACCGACTCTGCTTAATGGGGCAATAGTCGGGAGGGTGACTTGGCTAATATTTTGCAGCCAAATGTTGGCTCTGGAGTAAATGGATAGAAGATCCGGGTCTTTCTCGGACGTCCGGATGGCTTTAGTGGCTAGGATATTTGTGAGGAAGTGTTCGAAAGGAACTACGCCGGCCTCCACAAGCAGAGCGTTTATTGGGCTGGTCTGAAGGGCTCCTGATGCATATCTAATCACATTATGGTAGACAGGCTTTAAGTAATTCAAGTGATCCCAAGAGGCACGGCTGAAAAGTTCGATGCCGTAACGAATTTTAGAGAAGATAATGCTTTTGCCTATGTTGTAGATGGTTTTACGAGAACTCAAGCGGCATCGGCCACCTAGAGCATTCACCAGCCGCAGGCGGCACTTCATACTAGCTTTAGTATTTCTGAGGTGTTGTCCGAAAGATAGTTTACTGTCAACTAGCACTCCGAGAATTCGGACAGAGCTGACTCTCTTAATAGGCCTGCCATTGATTAGACATGTTCTAAACCTTTTCCTATGACCTTTACGTTTGCAGCAGTGCATTATATTAGACTTCTCTGCCGAAAACTTAAACCCGATGGAATTTGCCCAGTTACTAACCGCCGAGATTCCTTCCTGCAGTCTTCTGCGGGCCATTTCTGGGAAAGAATTTCTTGCCATCAGCAGTAGATCGTCTGCATAGGCCAGTACCTCGGTGTTTTTAGGGATAACCTCTAGAACCGACTGCATAGCAACGAGGAAGAGGGAAACTGATAGAACCGAACCTTGTGGTACTCCGTTTTCTAGGCAACGGTGATCCGAAAGTACTCCTTCCGAAGTAAACTTGAAAACCTCGATTGGTGAGGAAACAGCGAAGAATGTTGAAGAGGGAGCCTTCAAAACCCCATCGGTGGAGTTGATCGATAATGTTATGACGCCATGTGGTATCGTAGGCTTTGGCTAGATCGAGTGAAGCGATTTCGCTATGTTGGCCCTTTTCGATAGTTTCTTGAAGGAAATGATCGAGTTGACTGAAGTAGGTGCCCGTACCTTTACCTCGGCGGAAGCCATGCTGTCTTGGGTCTAATAGTTGGCATTCTTCAAGGGCCGTCCTAAGTCTTCGATTGATCATTCTTTCGAAGACTTTCCCTAAGCAGTTGAGGAGGGTTATGGGACGGAAGTTGTTCGCGGTCCGTTTACTCTCCTTCACCTTTGGGATAGGTATTACCAAGCCCGTTTTCCATGTATCTGGGAAATAGCTGTTAGCCCAACATTCGTTGTATATCTGGAGGAGTAGAATTTTTGCATGAAGAGGTAGATGCTTGATCATCGGATATTCGATTCCGTCTGGGCCAGCTGATTTGCTTTTGGATATTTTTATTGCCCATAACAACTCGTCCAAAGAGAACTTATCGTTGTATTTGTGGACCTGTTCCGAAGCAGGAGGAAAAACTTTAAGTTCCGCCTTCGCCTTAATAGCCTTGAATTCGTTGGTGTAGTTGGAGGTGGCTGAAATAGTGGCAAAGTGTTCGGCTAGGTGGTCGGCTATGATGCCTGGATCTTCGGTGAAGGTGCCATTAATCACGAATGAATAGCAATTTGAAGCTTTCTTGCCACTAAGTAAGTTGACCTTGTTCCAAAGTTCAGATGTCGAAGTATTAGGGTTGATGCAATCAAGAAATTCCATCCAACTGTTTTGCTTGGCTTCGGTTATTACCTTCCTGGCTAGAGCTCTAGCCGTTTGGAAGTTGGTTAGGGCAATCATTTTGCAAGCGCTTCCATCAGGAAGGCGTCGTAGGATACGGAGGGATTTTCTTCTCCTTTTGATGGCCTGTGCAACTGCATCATTCCACCATGGGACAGCCTTTCGGCCGGGTTTTCCACTGGTACGGTGGATATTTTGTTCAGCCGCCAAAAAGATGGCGTGGGTAAATTCTTCCACGGAGCAGCTTTCATGTTCAGAAAGTAAGCTGTTGATTGTGGATTCGAAGCCTTCCCAGTCGGCCGACTGGTATATCCACTTCCTGCGCAAACGAATGTTTGGGTTTCTTGACAGGGTTCGGATGTGGATGGGGAAATGATCACTACCTCTGAGGTCACTATCAACTGTCCAGCTCAACCTGGGGGCGAGGTCCCAGGAAGCAATCGTGATGTCAATGGCCGATGATGATCCGTGATGGATATCTATCCTGGTATGACGGTGATCGTTAAGTATGATGAGGTTTAGTTTTTGGACGATTCCCAAAATTGTTTTACCTCTTTTGTCACATTTGTTTCCTCCCCATGAAGAGTGGGAGGCGTTAAAGTCACCCATCAGGACGAATGGGTGCGGTAACTGTTTGATGGCATCCGTAAGTTGAGTTTCAATGTCATTACTGTGCAATGGGGGAATATAAATGGAAGCAAGGGTTACCTGTAGAGGTCCCTTCAGTTGTATAGCACATATTTGTAATGATGATGTTATGGGGATGACGGTATGAGGAAGGTCACTCAGGACAGCGAGGCAGGCTCCAAAAAGCCCCGAGGATGGCCCTTCCTTAAAATACCAAGAAAATTTGCCGCTAAATGACCGCTCTAAGAGCGATACATTGATTTTTTTAGCTTCTTGAAAAGCCAGTGTTAGTGGGAGATGTTGTTCCTCAGCTAACATTAGCTTAATTTCATTCATGGAAGTGGATAGCCCACGCAAGTTCCATTGAATAGCAAGTTTTCGGTTGGGTGTTTGGTTACGGGACGAAGGGTTGCTGTTAATAGCTATAGGAGTGAATTTTAAAAAAGAGAAAAAGGTAAGTGGGCTGAGGTAAGTAAATAGGGGTTCGAAGATGGGAGAAGGGTATGAGATTAGGAATGGGTAGATTTGCTGGATATGTTCTTCAGTCTAGGATCATTTTTGGAAACGTTGGCAATTGATTTGTTGCCAGGTGGGGTGGGTTTGTTTGAATGGTTGGATTGGTTGGAGGTTTTAGTTTTGGATGCGGTGGTTGGTTGGAATGAAGTGGATGGTTGGGGGGAAGTGGATGGTTGGAGGGAAGTGGATGGTTTGGATTCGTTGGCTGGTTGGGTTGAGTTGAATTTTTGGTTTTTGGATTTCTTCCTATTGGATTCTTTTCCTCTAAAAATTTCCTCTTCTGATGATTTGAATTCATCTGAGGTTGACCTTTTGTTAGTATTCTTCCTCTTGTTGGAGGGGGTTGTTTCAATTTCCATTGAAATGTCAGGGTCGGATTCTGAATCTGACGAGGAGGTGCTGAGTTCCGATTCATGTGGATTACTGGACGGGATTGGAACTGCTTTTTCTGAAGAAGTTTGCTTAGCCTGATTGCAGTTGCATTTGCATTGAGAACAACCTATATTTTGAATTTTGACTAGTCTTTCTTGCAGCTTACTTGCAAAGGAAGGACCATTTTTGTTCTCAAAAATGGATTTAGCTTCCTTATAAGACACACCTTGGTCAATTCGGACTCTGGTGATGTTATCCTCTGCGATCCACGCTGGGCACTTCCTACTGGTAGAGGCGTGATTTCCCTTGCAGTTCACACAAGAGGCAGGTGCATTGCAGATAAAATTTTTAATTTTGTCCTTATCATTACTATTTGTGTTAAGTTCAGGGTGGGCTACACCGCAGTTACGACAAAGTTGGATTTTTTTGGCGCATTTTTTGGAAGTGTGGCCGAAAGCGAAGCATCCGAAGCATTGCATCGGGTTTGGATAAAAATTCCTGGTTGAAGCACGGAGGAATCCGAAGTTAATTGCTTCAGGGATAACTGTTCCGTTAATGGTAAGGATCATTGTTGAAGTAGGAACTCTTTCCTTCAAGACTGGGTCAAATCGTAGGATTTTTTTAACGCCGATCACATTTTGGTCGGCTAGTTCAGTTAGGAGGACGTCTTCGTTTAAGAACATTACGTCACGACAGGACACAACGCATTTGCGTTGGTTCAAGGTGGGATGGTATAAAATTTCAATGGGTGTTTCGTCGATCAGCGACTTTGTACCCAGAAGCAATTGAACGAGTTTTTCATCTCGTAGATGTAGCGCATATTGCAGGCGATTTTTATCGTCGCGTTGAGGTTTCGCGTCTTTAAATTCCGTACCGATCACTCCTTGGATCGATTTGGAAACGGTGAAAGGATTCGGTGGAAGAATGTTACCTTCAGTGGCTCTCAACAGTAATATTTGCAAGTTGCCACCAAAAGGATCAGCCCATCTGGGCAAGGTACGAGTGGTGGTAACACCTCTGTAAATATTGGTTGGCCTTCCGGCGCCGGAGCTGCTGGAAGCCATGATCGGGGCCTGGCTATATCGAAATACAGCCAGGCGCGGAAAAATATTCACGAACCAAAGTAGACTATACGACGTGCGACGGGGGACGAAAACGGCGGAGGACAGTAACGGCGGGGGACAATGCCAACGCAGTTACAAGAACAAACACCGAAATCACTTGGCGGAAAAACACTTGGAAAAAATCACTTTTTAAATGTCAGTTAAATTAAAATCAATTTGGGATATGTAGTAAAAAATTTTTCTAACCTATACCCTATGGGCGTCCTATTTCTCACTAGCTCCTGGTATTAATAAAGGTTTGGTCACTCACCGATCGTGTTGAAGAACCACTCCTAATACACCACCAAATGGTAGTGGGGTAGCGGGGAAGGGACCGGATACCGCCGACGGCAGGGCAATCGCCGCAGCGGTTCGAAGCGACGAAGCGAAGAAAACCTCTTTTCACACCTCCTGAGTTGCTGGTGGTTGAAGCAGAAATTGCGCCAAAATCGCGCGTCACTGGCAGGAAAAACGTTGCTGATGAGACGGGCGCAAACAGCGGGACACGCAAGGGGCAGTGAAAACTGCCGGTCAAAGTGGCCAATCCGACCGAACCAACTTCCTGAATGGCCGTTGGGGGCTTCTCGGCTGCTTCCTCCTTTCCTGATGTCCGGACAACTGTTGCTAAAAGAAACGCTATATTTAGGACCGAAGACAGCTTTGAAAAAAGCTTTGCATCCGGTTGTAGGAGAAAACTTTTATTTCTATGATTCTCTTTTAGAATGGCGCTAAAAACATAACCGTTGCGGTCGAGTGTCAGTAGCACCATGATGAACGAAAGCAAGGGATGTGTCATTTTATAAAACATAAAAGAATCGAATGTAAACCCCACCCTCTTTATTGTATAAGCTTACTGTATACTCACGAATATAATAAGGGTGGGATTTAGAGTCTATACTTTTATGGTTTATAAAATGACGCTTCCTTTGCTTTCGTTCATTTCTTACTCTACTCTCGCACCGTGAGGACTCGAGCTCGTTAGTCTTTCGCAGACAGCTCGTTAGTCATTCGGTGGTAAGGCACACGAAGTCAGCTCGAATAAGCGCACCAGTAGCAGGATAGGTGGAGAAGCCACATCGCTATCGACCGGGAACTTTGCGTGAAATTCATCGCTATCAGAAGTCGACCGAATTGCTGAACCGCAGCTACCTTTGCAGCATTTGGATCGTGGAATTGCTCAGGACTTCAAAACCGACTTGCGCTTCCAAAGTTCCGCGGCTATGACGCTGCAGGAGGCTTATTCGAAGATACCAATTTGTGTGCTATCCATGCAAAACGCGTCACATCATGCCCAAGGACATCCAGCTGGCCCATCGTATCCGAGGAGAGCGTGCTATATAAGCTTAGCATATAATCAACAGCCCTTTTCAGGGCTCCAAATTTGATGGATTAGAGTTCAGAAAAGTTTTTTACAGGCCGAACTGAAAGGAGCATTTAGCGAAAATCGCGGTGTCGATGATAATTCGATACCGATAGGTGCCATGGATATGGATTTCATAATGAAGAATATGAAATACATGACATGATGTAGTGAATATATCCGAAGAAATCACTTTGGTGAAACTGCATTATGAAATTATTTGTGTACGAATGCCGCAATCGATAGTCGACTCTAATTTGCGCTGGGTAATTTCCTCGGATGACTCGATTCCTCCTTTGAACATTAATAATCTCTTTCTGGCAAAACGATGTGGTATGAATCACATTATTTGAATGATAGAATGAAGAAGTTTTCTGCCAATTTCCTTCAACCTCCGAACGTATCTTTCTCACGTTTGTCGTTTTCGCGTTCGCTAATCCTTTCTCACAACACCCATTTCTCGTTTGAGAAATTGTTGAGTAAACATTGTTTGCCAGTGCGCGTAGAGCGGGAATTCCTAAAGATTCATTGCACCTCTAATAAATTGCCGAAAGACATTCGCATTCTTACGTTCATTACATTCTTACATTCTTACGTTGATCGCACTTGATTGAAAAAATCCAAAACGAAATGTATTTGGTCGCAGCATTATATGAGTAGAAAGCAAATAATCGCTTGAAAATGACTTGATTTTCGCGATGTGAAACATTTTCCGTTTTGCATGTTATGCATCCAATATTGGATACGAAAATTTCCACTGATGGGGAAAAAAATATTCAGAAGCTTTCCTGTTAATTGCGATTGATTGAAAAATAACAAAACCAAATGTATTTGGTTGCAGTGTTATATGGATAGAAAACATTAAAATAAACTCTTTCGCATGAATGTATTTTTCAATTCCCAGGGGAACTGGCAGATTATTTTTCAGCAACGATGATAGCAACGAGAATTCTGCGCGTGTATGTGTGTATGTGTGTGTGTGTGTGTGGCGGCTGCTCCGATGTTTCAAGCGGAACCGTGGCATCACTCTCCTCCTGATGGATTCCCTTTTGGCCTTAGGTGCACAAACAGGCTCTTGGTGACACCGTTCATCAGCGTTTTCATGATAAACGAAATTAGCTTCACAACAACAGCGACAACATGCTCCAATCGCTGTTCAATCATAACTGAGTGGGTTTAGGAGCGGCGCTCGCTTATATACCGATTGGTGATTTCAATAGCCTGTTTTGAAAGCAATTTTAAGACTATTGAAACAAGTTTTTGGATCAAAAAGTAACAAGTATATGACGCGTAGACATTTTATCTTTCAAATGAAGTGTTTATCATACCATTTCGTTCAGTTGTTTAAGAGCTATTAACGCTCAAAATCTCGGTCTCCAGCGTAACGCTTTCGTTCTCGAAACATTGGTTTTACACCCCGGTATAGAAATGAAAGACGTAGTCCTACGTCAAAAAAGGCTCGTGTCGATTGGAATAAATGCTTTGAAAATTGGTTTAATCTTAGAGGCGAATGAACTGCAAAGTTTAAAGCCTCTTAAAAACAAAGAAGATAAGATTGGTTTAAGCGCATGCAAAAGTGTATCGATCATCGTGGAGAGTACTTTGAAAAACAATAAAAATATATTCGCAGCTTAACTATTTGTTTTTGTTCCTATTCCCGAAATATAAATAGTGACCCTCGTATTTACTTTGTTTGCGGAGATTCAAATCTTACAATTCATTCGTCTACGAAACCACAGTTTAAGGTACGGTAATGTGCTGAATAGTGAAATATATGATAGTGAATGAGCTGATGACAACCTATGCATTCCCTATCACAGCCATCATTTTGATTGTACGATATGTGCATACGCCAAAAGAAGTCCGGCGTTGAACATTTAATAAGTACAAAGCCTTCAGAAAAAAAATCAAGAATCAACTATGAGATAGTGAGAAAAAAATTGAGAAAGTTGGTAAAAAAAAGCAAAAACACAACACAAAAGGTTCTTTTCAGAACCGCCAACATGTTCATAAAGAGTAAACAGTAAACTAATCCATTTTTCAGGTAGATAGGTCGGTATTCACGTAGGAGAAGGAAATAAAACAATATATTTTAAATATATATTTAGCAAAAGCTGTCCCCTTTGTATCGCCATTCTTTGTGTGGACACCGACTGGACAACATCGTTGCTGGACGGGCTGGACGGCGAGGGATCGAATGCCTTTCTCAAGGCAAGAGGGCGGAGGTGGTAGCGCTGGAGTAAAGTAGAGTAGAGTTTTCAAAGGGCCTTTCTCAAGGCTAGAGACGAATGAACTGCAAAAGTTTAAAGTCTCTATAATACAATACCTTCCTTCCCTTTGTATAGTCCTACGTCACTCCGGTTATGTCCCCGACATTACCCACCCGTCTTTTTTGTTACCTTTTTTTCTATACCTAAATCTATCTTATAAGATACCCTCCCCAAATTATTTACATTGTCCCAACTTAAACTACTTATCTAACTGGAAATAAATATATCTACCCTAATCCCAAAACCGTTACCTTGAAAGGTAACGACTAGAAAGTCAGGTAGCATAACCATACAGATTTTGTATTATTCCGTGTATTGAGAGAGCGCAACTCTGTTCAAATTTCATACAATTACTATTGATAATTTCATCCAAGGTTTTAATCCCGGCCAGCTGATGTATCTCCGAATTTCGCGTTCTGGGTGGAGAGTTCAGAATCATACGAAGAATTTTATTTTGTATGTGTTGAAGTTTTAATTTGTGTGCACAGCACAGCACTCCCAAACGGGCATCGCATATGCGATAACTGGAAATATTATTTGTTTGTATACTGCAAGTTTATTCCTTAGAGATAATCGAGAGTATCTATTGATCAGGGGATACAATGACCTGATTAAAATGTTGCATCTTGTGTCTGTTTTGTCAATGTGTGCTCTGAAGGTAAGCTTTCGATCGACAGTTAGACCCAGATACACTACTTCTGAAGACCATTCAATGCTATTGCCATTAAGACTGACTGTCATATTTTGAGGAGGAACAAGCTTTGGAGTGTTCTTGTGGGGAAACAATATTACTTGTGTCTTTGCTGCATTTATGCATATTTTCCAATTATTGAAATATCTAGACAAAGAGTCTAACCCTCATTGAAGTGCATTTGGACAATGCTTGATATTTCACAATTATTCAATTATCTCAAGAAAAATGAAATGTTATTCGTTATGATAGATGCGTAGATATATTTCCTATCAATTGATGAAAAAACCTTTGCGATCTATTGAGAAATGCTCGAGTTATAAGCGTTCCAAATCTTGCATTTTTTCCTACTTGTTCAGTGCCTAGATTTCCATTTCACCCCCTATATCTTCCGGTTAGACGTAGTCCTACGTCAAAAGGTGTGGAGTTCCCCGCAAGGGTAGCTAGGCCGAGCGCGTTAGTACCAGTGCACCAGTCCACCTAGCCGGCATTATATAGTTTCGGCCGCCGAAGTAATCGAGTTAGCTGGCAAAGCTGCTCGCGACGATAAGAAAACCCGCATTCAGAACAGAACACATTCGGTTCGGTGGACATCAAGACAATGACAGGCAGTTGCAGCGAGTGTCAAACGCAATCGCAAAACGGCAGCAGGTAGCAGAAGAAAAAAGTGTGTTCTTTATACAAACTGCTTTGCAAATCCAGAACAAGGCGGCATGGAGGGCGTTCGAAATTTCAAAAAAGTACTAAGTTTTCTAAATTGGAACCATTCCATAAAACAAGGCGCTTTTCAGGGCCATTAAACCTTCCAAAAAAATTGTAAGGAGTTGTATCTAGGACACGACCGCATATTTTCGACGTAGAACTACGCAATTATATTATGCAATCCACTTGTTTACCACTTCGAATATTATTTTAGTATGCATGGAAATTTTTGTAATAGATTATGTTCTTCGTTACAAATAAATTTGATGAACTCCTTTTACGTTTGACATGATGCCCGGGACACCAAAATATGTGAACGGAAGAATTGTCAAACAATCAAACGGTTCTCAAACCGCGAAAGTTCATTCACCTCTAGTATCTGAAATGACGGTTTTCCCTGGCTTCTCAGTTTAAAAGTACGTTTTAGGGAAATATATTCCGGTCTGCACAACGACAAGCGAGTGCAAAAGTACTCAACACTAGAGACGTCGGTTAATCGTTCGATTAATTCAAATAATCGAATATCTGCAATTTGATCCGAGTAATTTTGTATCGAATAATGAAAAATCAAAATATGAATACATCGAATAATTATCACAGTAATCGCGATTAATGAAAAAGGAAACAATTTTTTTCAAAAAATACAGTGCAAAATTTAAACTTTGTTTGTCGAAATTCATCGATTATGCTAAACCACTTGAAGCATAAAAATAATTCCCTGATGGTGGAGGAGACTGGGGAGAAGAATTCAGCGTCTGCAGGAGTAAATAGCGGAATAGAAGGATGTGATCTAATCTCCCGTACTAAAGTGGTAGTATTCAAATTCAGAGTGCCAAGGAAAATACTAGTGGTCAATGATTCTACAAAAATACTTCTTTTGAACTAGTAGTTATAGGGACCAAGTAGAAATTTTCAAATAAATCTGCTATTTCAACAACATTCGAAGAACAGGTAGTTTTGAACACAAAAAATTGTATGTTGGTGCAATTAAAATATTTTGCATCATTTGCATGATGTGCTCTTTTTTCAATCGCCCGCAAAAAAATCACGAAATGGTAAATTTATCAATCTACTGAATTACCATTCAAAAACTACTATTCTGCATATTCTGCATATATATTTTTTTATTATAAATGTCTGTTCATCTCGATTACAAGAAATAAATATTCGCTCGATTAATCGAATTCTGAAAGACAATTCGGATTCGAATGAATCGATTATTTGGCCCCACGATTAATCGATAATCGAATAAACGAAAAATTTAGACATCTCTACTTAACACCAAAAAATACCCCCGACTTGCATGTATATTTTCAGGTACATTAATTTAGAAGTTCGTGTTAGGGAAACACAATTCAGTGGGCAAAAAAGACGAGTGGGTAATGCCGGGGACATAACCGGAGTGACGTAGGACTATACAAAGGGGACAGCTTTTGCTAAATATATATTTTGAATATATTTTTTTATTTTCTTCTCCTACGTGAATACCTACCTATCTAACTGAAAAATGAATTAGTTTACTGTTTACTCTTTATAAACATGTTGGAGGTTCTGAAAAGAACCTTTGATGTTGTGTTTTTGCGTACATAGCAGGAAGTACATAGCTCATCATGTTGCTCCTTAGTTATGTTTCTATACAATGCAGATGTAACCCCAGTCAATTTTCAACATCAGTTATCAACCAAAGAAAGTAGTTCTCGCTACCGAGAGAATTCGTGAATGCCATCATGTATACAATGTGTTGTAATTTGAAGCCACTTTCAATTCGGGAACCATGCATGGGTTTGTGAAAACTGAATGATCAAATTAAAAGACCCCAACCACCAATAAGTTCAAAAACAAGCATACACAAAATAAATCAGTTCATATTATATGTCATATTATATCACTTTAGAATGCATTGGTATTTTGAATAACTTTTAATAACTCTTCTTTAAAAGGTTTAATGGCCCTGAAAAGCCAAAGCAGTCTGGATAAACAAACTTTTTCCTTCTTCTACCTGCTGCCGTTTTGCGATTGCGTTTGCCACTCGCTGAAACTAGTTGTTGCCACCGAACCGAATGTGGTATGTTCTGTAGGCGGGTTTTTATTGTCGCGAGTAGCTTTGCAAGCCAACTCGAGCACTCCGGCGACCGAAATTCTATAACCGCTATTAGGTATACTGGTGCTCCGGCACCAATCAGTTGATGCGATGTGATGTGAAACGATGCCATACAACCACACTGATTTACGGTTTGAAAGAGAATGATATATTTTTCAGCGGATCCGCGCGTTTTGTAATTTAGCGGTACACGCTCACAGGATAGAGACAGATCGGCAGACTCAGCCAAAGGGGCGAGTCCAACGAGACGAACGAATGAGCGTTAAAAGGCAGCGATGGCAAAAAAATACATTCATTACGATTTGTTCGCTCGTTGGATTCACATGCAGGCTAAAAAGGATCCTTTTCACAAAATTATCTTTAATCTAAAGAGTTTATTGTTTTGTTATCACTCAATATCCCCCTCTTGTTCGGCTAAAGCTTCCTGTTTAGCGATTGCCACTCGCCACAGCTTTCACAGTTGAAAAATTTCTTCCCATCCAGCTTGTGACATATTGTACAGTAAAGTACATTTAATGGCATGTCGCATTACCACCACTCTTGTGCTCCCTTGGCCGAGTGGTTAGCGTCATAACTAACATGCCGGGTATTCGGGTTCGATTCCCGTTCTGGTCGGGGGAATTATTCGCCAAAGAAATTTCCTCCGACTTGCACTGTGATCACGCGTATTCTAAGGCTTGCCACTCAGAATGCATTCAAGGCGTATTATTTGGCATAGAAATCTCAACTAAGTACTAATAAAAATGACGCAAGTAATACTACGTTGAGACGGCGAAGTTCCTCTAGGAACGTTAGTGCCATTGAAGAAGAAGAAGATTACCACCACTCAGTGTCGAATTGGAAGTAATTTTAACCTGTAATTGAACATTTGCGATGACAGTGATACAGTGTCGACTTTCATAATATATTTCATATTTCATAAGACGGACCCCGAACTCTATGTTTACAAAAATTTCCAACTAAATATGTCGCATTACTGGTCCGTCCAATTAGCTAAATGTCGAGCTAAATGAAAATTACTGTACTTTCGATCTAGATTTCAATTTAACAACAATTCAATTTAAGAATTGGTGAAAATTAAATAATCGCGAAAGTCCCCAACCATACGATAAGCTCAGAACAACTGCCAAATTCACATACTCATCATATCCTGGCAAACAAATTATGAAAAAATCAATTTGTGTTTTATTATTATTTTGGATATTGTTTTGGAAAGCATTGAACTGTATTTCCTAAACTCTTTTTTGGAAGGTTGAATGGCCCTGAAAAGCGCCTGTTTTATGGAATGGTTCCAATTTAGAAAACTTAGTACTCGTGGTTTTGAAAAAAAACCATTTCGAACGCCCTCGATGCCGCCTTGTTCTGGATTTGCCACCAGAGCAGATTGTATAAAGAACAAACTTTTTTCTTATGCTACCTGCTGCCGTTTTGCGATTGCGTTTGCCACTCGCCACTCGCCGCAACTGCCTGTTGTTGTCTTGATGTCCACCGAACCGAATGTGTTCTGTTCTGAATGCGGGTTTTCTTATCGTCGCGAGCAGCTTTGCCAGCCAACTCGATCACTTCGGCGGCCGAAACTATATAACGGCGGCTAGGTGGACTGGTACACTGGTACTAACGCGCTCGGCCTAGCTATCATTGTGGAGTACTCCAATCCAACACGGTTCGAGCGGGATTTTGCCTTTCCCTTCCCTTTTCCTCCCTTGCCATATCCAACCATGGCTGCATGTGTTGGTTTGTTGATGTGATGTGATGCGAAACGATGTGGTGAACGGTTTGGATGAGAATGATCGTTACGGAAGGAAGGAAGGTCTTGTATTATAGAGACTTAAAACTTTTGCAGTTCATTCGTCTCTAGCCTTGAGAAAGGCCCTTTGAAAACTCTACTCTACTCTACTCCAGCGCTACCACCTCCGCCCTCTTGCCTTGAGAAAGGCACTCGATCCCTCGCCGTCCAGCTCGTCCAGCAACGATGTTGTCCAGTCGGTGTCCACACAAAGAATGATCGTTACGGCAGCGGAGCGGGGATTTTTAAGCTGACTGGCTGGCTCGAGAATTACGCATGTGTGAGACTGCGACCAATGTTTCGTTCATTTTTTTTCATTTTCCTTTCCATTCTATTTCGCTGCTGCTCTGGTTGCCCGTTTTGGTCGGTACGATTTGAGGAGCACAAAATGGACCAATAAAAAATGGGCACATAGTGCATTTGGACAATGCTTGCTATTTCACAATTATTCAATTATTTATCTCAAGAAAAATGAAATGTTATTCGTTATGATAGATGCGTAGATATATTTCCTATCAATTGATGCAAACACCTTTGCGATCTATTGAGAAATACTCGAGTTATAAGCGTTCCAAATCTTGCATTTTTTCCTACTTGTTCAGTGCCTAGATTTTCATTTCACCCCCTATATCTTCCGGTTAGACGTAGTCCTACGTCAAAATACCCCCGACTTACATCTTTTTACAAAGCGGATTCCCCCAGGCACATTGATTTAGAAGTCTGTGTTAGGGAAACACAGCTTGGTGGAAACAAAAATACCCCCGACGTGCATGTATATTCGCAGAGCGTATTTCCTCAGGTACATCGATTTTGAAGTCTGTGTTGGGGAAACCGTAAATCGGGCCAATCAAAACTTGACAGTTAAGGCGTTTAAATAACGCTTGACATTTTACAGTTATTCAATTGTTTATCTCATGGAAAATAATATTTTATTAATTGCGATAGACGCGTATTTCCTATCAATTGATGCAAACATCTTTCCGATCGGTTAAGAAATGTTAGAGTTATAAGCATTCGAAATATGGGTAGGATTGGCACACCAATCCGCAGAATAAATGTATGGGAAAAAGGTTCTTTCAGTTTTTCTGAATTGAAACCGTTTAGAGATTAGCAAATTGTAATGTATAGCATATCAAACAAATCTTAGAGAATTTCCGATGGTATGCAAATCATGAGAATTCGTTCACAGTGAAAGTAGTTATTAACGTTAACTTTATTTCATAAAAACGTCACCTGTATTCTGATTTGGCACCCTTCCTGAAAGACGTAGTTCTACGTCAAAAGAGTTTAGGAAATACAGTTCAATGCTTTCTAAAACAATATCCGAAATAATAATAAAACACAAATTAATTTTTTCATAATTTGTTTGCCAGGATATGATGAGTATGTGAATTTGGCAGTTGTTCTGAGCTTATTGATTTTCACCAATTCTTAAATTGCTTCTAGATTGAAAGTACAGTAATTTACACTTATCTCGACATTTAGCTAATTGGTCGGACCAGTAATGCGACATATTTAGTTGGACATTTTTGTAAACATAGAGTTCGGGGTCCAAATTATGACCCCACATTGAAGGTCGACACTGTACCACTGTCATCGCAAATGTTCAATTACAGGTTAAAATTACCTCCAATCCGATACTGAGTGGTGGTAATGCGACGTGCCATTGAATGTAATTTACTGTAAAATATGTCACAAGGTGGATGGGAAGAAATTTTCCAACTGTGAAAGCTGTAGCGAGTGGCAAATGCAATCGCTAAACAGAAAGGTTTAGATGGGGATATCGAGTGATAACAAAACAATAAGCTCTTTAGATTTAAGATAATTTTGTGATTCTGAAAAGGACCCTTTTTAGCCTGCATGTGAATCCAACGAGCGAACAAATCGTAATGAATGTATTTTTTTGCCATCGCTGCCTTTTAACGCTCTCTCGTTCGTCTCGTTGGACTCGCCCCTCTGGCTGAGTCTGCCGATTTGTCTCTATCCTGTGAGTGTGTACCGCTAGAGTATAAAACACGCGGACCCCAAAAAAATATCTTATTTTCTTTCAAACCGTAAACCCGTGTGGTTGTACGGCATCGGCATCGTGGACGTAACAAAGGAGGACAAGTTAAGGGAAAGGCAAAGTCTCACTCGAACCGTGCAGGTCTCCAGTTCCCTGTTGGTCGCATTCACTGATTGCTCCGCAAGGGTAACTAGGCCGAAAGGATTGGTGCCGGAGCACCAGTATACCTAACAGCGATTATAGAGTTTCGGCCGTCGGAGTGCTCGAGTTGGCTTGCAAAGCTGCTCACGACAATCAGAAAACCCGCATCAAGAACAGAGCAGCTTCGGTTCGGCGCTCATCAAAGCAACAATTAGTTTCAGTGAGTGGCAAAGTGTTTCTCCGGCACGTCGCATCAAATGTAATTTACTGAACAACATGTCACAAGCTGGATGGGAAGAAATTTTCCAACTGTGAAAGCTGTGGCGAGTGGCAAACGCAATAGCTGAACAGGAAGGTTTAACCGAACAAGATGGGAATATCGAGTGATAACAAAAACACAACACCAAAGGTTCTTTTCAGAACCATCAACATATTCATAAAGAGTAAACAGTAAACTAATCCATTTTTTCAGGTAGATAGGTAGGTATTCACGTAGGAGAAGAAAATAAAATAATATATTTAAAATATATATTTAACAAAAGCTGTCCCCTTTGTATAGTCCTACGTCACTCCGGTTATGTCCCCGACATGACCCACCCGTCTTTTTTTCTTTTGGGCAGTGTTGGCAGTTTATGTGTAGCGATTAGTGATTTTAAATATAAAATATAATTTAAAAAGAAGACGTGCGCTTACGGACAGTGAAGTGACTGGTGAAAACAATTTCAAAAGCTTATACGCGATATTGGTGGTTTTACAAGTGCTCTGGTTATAAAAGTGTGAATTTCTGGGCACATATCCCTAAGTGTAAAGCCCCCATAAATATTATATAGTGTTTTAACCCGAAGAAAACCCCAGTCATCGGCTATACCTAGGGTGTAGCCAGACAACAGCATGGCTTCAAGTAGCTCCGGGCCTCCGGGAGGCCGAGCTACAAACATGTACGAGGGTAAACCTACCCAACGTACCGCTCCAAGGTGGGCCGACCCACTAAACGGAAATCTTCAAATCCTGCTACTTCGTTCAACAGGAGAGAACATAATCCCGACTAATCCGTTCGTAGTAAGCAAGACGATCGCTGACGCTGTAGGAAAAAAATATTACACAGCGCGACCGCAACGAGACGACAAGAAGAGGACTCAATATATCCTTACGGCCAAGGATGAGGATATCATCGGTAAGCTCCTTTTAATTAATCAACTGATTGATGAAACCCCTATCGAAGTAATTTACCACCCTACTCTAAATCAACGTAAATGCGTTGTTACTTGCCGTGATGTAATGGACATTAAGGAATCCGAACTGGTTACAGAGCTTTCCGATCAAGGTGTGATCGATGTCAAGCGCATAACCAGGAAGGAGAATAATATTGTTGTGCCAACTGCCACTCTCATTTTAACTATTCGTGGAACTGTTGTTCCAGACTTTATTAATTTCGGATTTATTCGGGCTGGGACTAGAAATTTCTATCCCAACCCAATGCAATGCTTTAAATGCTACAAATTTGGGCATACAAGCAAACGATGCAAACGCGATAACCCGCTTTGCAGAAATTGCGGTCAAGAACATCCAGAACAAAAGGATGGAACTAAAACCTGCAACGCTTCAGCATTTTGCGTGAATTGCCAAGGTGACCATTCCTCTTCGAACAGGAAATGCCCTGTATGGCAATGCGAAAATAATATTACCAAAATCCGAGTCGACTATGGTATCTCCTATAAAGAGGCAAAGGACAAATACAATGGACAAATTAATGGACCAACATATGCAAGTGTCTTGCAAGACAAACTCCCCAACTTGCAAAAATCAGTAACCAGCTGCAACTGTAAATGCAACTGCGCTGCAACTGCCTCGGCCGTTTCGGCCTCTTCCAGCCGCGAAAGCACCCCTTCACCCTTCACCCCTTCAGATTCGACAACTGATAGTTCAACAGCTGAATCTGAGAGCGAATCAGTCATCTCCATGGATACTTCCGATGTTCCAAACAAAAATAAAAATAAAAGAAAGATTGCGAAAGGCTCATCTTCAGATTCAGATCAAAAATCCGAAGATGAAACCCTAACTAATAAAGACAAGAAAAGAACAAGAAATGAACAAAAACAGACACCAACAACAAATAACAATACAACACCAACAGAAAACAACAACAACAACAACAACAACAACAACACTCATCAAACAAAAAACAACAATAACAACAACAGCAACGCACATTCAACAAAAAACAACACAAACACAACAAACACTCCAAAGACTTCTACACCAAACAAAAACAACACCAATACCTCAAAGAAAGCTTCTCTTTCCAAGGGTAAAGGACCATCGAACTAATTCTCTTTGAATAGTTCAAACATACACACAATCAAGACTTAGGAATAAGAGTTAAAAACACCAACACATAAATTCGGGATACAATGGAACATCAGAAGTATCCGACAAAATATTTTAGAACTAAAAATTCTTATTTCGAGCTCTAATCCCACAGTCATAGCCCTTCAAGAAACTATGACACCAAACAATTTCAACAAACACTTCATCCCAAAGTACATCACATACTTCAAAGAGGGTCCCAACCCCTCAAAGCACGGAGTTGCAATCGCAATCAAGGATGGCACTCCACATGATCTTCTTGCAATTACCACCGACCTTCAGGCAGTCGCCCCTTTCCAATCACTGTCGTCAGCATCTACATCACTAATAATTCTAATCCGGCCACTCTACGAGGCCAACTGGACCATCTGTTCTCCCAACTTCCCACCCCAATCATACTTATGGGTGATTTCAACGCCCACTCATACGCCTGGGGAGGCGCATACCTCGATCAAAAAGGATCTATAATCGAAGATTTTATCTCCGACCATTCCCTACTCCTTCTAAACAACGGCCAACACACCAGAATTCATCATACTGGTACTACTTCGGCCATTGATCTTACTATGGTATCACACAAACTCTCTTCAAAACTTTCATGGAACATTCACGATGATACCTGCGGCAGCGATCATTTTCCAATTCTCATCTCCTTCGGCCAATCTTCTCCAGAGTTTCCAACAAGGCCAAGATGGAAATTTGAATATGCTGACTGGGCTGGCTATCAATTTGATATTGAAAACCGCCTTTCCGCTAAACAAGACTGGACAGCCGAGGAATTCTCCAAAGTTGTCCTTGAGGTTGCAATGTTGCACATCCCTAGAACCAGTGGCATCCCTGGCAGGAAATGCGTCCCATGGTGGTCGCCTGAGGTGAAGGCAGCGATCAAAGGTCGACGTAAGGCCTTACGCAAACTCAGAAAGGCCCATCCGGATAACCCCCATAAGCCCACTCTGCTCACAGAGTTCCAAAGGGCTCGCAACGAAGCTCGAACTGCCATTAATTGAGCCAAACACAATAGTTGGGCTAAATTCGTCAGCGAAATTAACCCTAACACGTCGACAAAGGAGTTATGGAGTAAGATTGGTAGGCTTCATGGCAAGAAAAAAAGCAAAGAGTATAATCTTCTTATTAACGGTCAATACACCAATGACCGGAAAATCATCGCCGAGGCGTTCGGAGATTTCTTTGCATCTGCCTCCTCCAATCAAAATTACGACCAAACCTTTCAAACCCACAAAACGGAATGCGGAAAAGTTCCCATCGATTTTCATACCGATGTGGAATTTGACTTCAACAAAAACCTCTCCCCCAAAGAGCTCGATTGGGTACTGAACAAAGTCAAACAAGGATCCACCGGACCCGATGACATCAGCTACCCGATGCTAAAGAAACTACCTCATCTCGGGAAAAAAGCACTTCTGAAGCTCCTCAACAAAGTCTGGGACAGTGGAACCCTCCCCAGTTGCTGGAAAGAGTGTTTAATTATCTGTATCCCGAAACCAGACATGAACAATCATCTTCTCGACAATTTCCGCCCCATCACTCTTCTAAGTTGTGTTGGGAAAGTCATGGAAAAAATAATAAATCGACGCTTAACGACCTTTCTCGAGTCAAATAAGCTGATTGATTCCAAACAATTCGCATTCCGCCCGGGAAAAGGTACAGAAGATTGCCTCGTAGCAATCGAAAAAATCCTAGACGACGCAACTGAAAAATTACAGAACATAGATATCGTTTCACTTGACCTATCCAAGGCCTTCGATCGGGCATGGAGATACCCAGTGCTGAAAAGCCTTTTCAACTGGGGGATTCGTTAGGCCTCTTCATAAAAAGTTTCCTTGAAAACCGGTCTTTCAAAACCATCATCAACAACCATAGGTCTTCTTTAAAAATCCCTGAAAACGGTTTCCCCCAAGGCTCAGCACTTTCACCTACCCTTTTCAACATTGCTATGCAATCCATCTTCGAACTAATTCCCGATCACATAAAGATCATAGTCTATGCAGATGACATAACTCTTATCTCTACGAGCTGCTTCGGCTTAAATCAGAGAAAGAGGCTTCAAAAAACCTTAGACTCCATCCAAAACTGGGCTCTAAAAACAGGTTTTAAAATTTCCCCGGAGAAATCCAAGCACATGTACATTGGAAAACATCTCAGTAGGAGAACCTATCTTCAACTTAACAAAATCCCGATCCCCACAACGAGGACATTGAAAATACTAGGAGTTACTTTTGATAAGAAACTCAACTTCTTACCACATTCCCAAAAGACCAAAATATCCACCAGAATGAAGCTGAACATTCTTCTTCTTCAATGGCACTAACGTTCCTAGAGGAACTTCGCCGTCTCAACGTAGTATTACTTGCGTCATTTTTATTAGTACTTAGTTGAGATTTCTATGCCAAATAACACGCCTTGAATGCATTCTGAGTGGCAAGCTCTAGAATACGCGTGATCACAGTGCAAGTCGGAGGAAATTTCTTTGACGAAAAATTCCCCCGACCAGAACGGGAATTGAACCCGAACCCCCGGCATGTTAGTTATGACGCTAACCACTCGGCCACGGGAGCACCACGGGAAGCTGAACATCATCAAGGCTATTGCAGGCAACCTAGCCTCTGGTCACAGAAAAACACTGCTGAATATTGTAAATGTTTGGTTGGTCCCAAAAATCCTATACGGAATAGGCACCTTCAGCCGCGGAGGGGACGGTGTGTTAAACACTATTCAACCAGTTTACAATGAAGCAGTCAGGATTGCAATCGGAGCTTTTCCCACTAGCCCCACTCTTGCCGTAATGGCTGAAAGTGGTCAACTTCCCTTCAAACACCTGGCAACAAAAGCCATCACAAATAAAGCCATCCGTCACCTGTCACTTCCCGACAGTGACCACAATGTCCCACTAATACGCAGGGCCAAAACATCATTCAACAACCTCACAAACAAAGACCTCCCCAATATTTGTGAACGGCCATCTGCTACGGGAAGAAATTGGAACATCAAACCGCCGAACATTAACCTTGATCTTCTTAAGGCTGTCCGAGCGGGAGACCCTTCTCCAAAAATCAAAGCTTGCTTCAATAACCTCATTGCATCCAATTTTCAAATTAATCACCAGGTATATACAGATGGTTCAGTCAATGCCGATGGAGTTGGATGTGGAATTTTTGAGAGTAGATACATAGGTAGCTTTTCTCTTCCACCGCAATGCTCCATCTTCAGTGCGGAAGCTTTCGCTCTTTTAATAGCTACCCAAGAATGCACCCATGATTTCCTTCCTACCACAATATTTTCCGACTCAGCTAGCTGTCTCCATGATCTTCTAAGTGGAAACAGCAAACACCCATGGATAATACAAACAGAAGAGGCTGCTTCAGATAAAAACATCTCCTTCTGCTGGGTTCCTGGTCACTCAGGAATCCGCGGAAACACAGCCGCTGACATATTGGCCGGCAAGGGCAGCAAAATGGAACCCCCAGACATGCCCTGTCCTCCATCTGACATTGTCCGCTGGGTAAAACAGCAAGTCCGTGAAAGTTGGGACATAGACTAGATAAACAGCCGTCCCACTCATCTTCATCAAATCAAAAATTCCACTCTCCCTTGGGAGGACCAATAGGTCAATAGTAGGGAAAGGCAAGTCCTTACCCGTCTTCGAATTGGGCACACTAACTTCAGCCACTCACACTTGTTCTACAGAGCCGAAAAACCCCAATGTGCTTGCAACGTAGCACCCGTTTCCGTTAGCCATCTTCTATTAGAATGCCAACATACCAAAGATGCTCGAGCCCGACACAATATAGGTCAGAGTCTCCGAGATATCCTCAATAGAGACGAGACCCAAGAAACCAATCTTATTGCGTTTCTGAAAGAAACCGACTTCTTTGGTAAAATCTAAATCGAAATACTAAGTACTTTTGAAATTGTTTATTTATTACAGTTCGCCACTTCACGGTCATGTATGCGTGTTCATGTGTGTATATACATGTATGTAACTACATACATATATATACACGCATCTATTAATACATATTCTCACATATATATTCCATTTATTACATTACTTAACTGATTTCCTAACTTTACAGCTACACTCACCAAGGAGGATAAATTCATTAAATAAACCTCTCCATTTTTCAGCTCTACTATATACCATTAAATTCAAAACCACTATATTTTATTATCTATTCAAACTGTATTTCATTTCATTTCACCCCACCCCACACCTACTCCTCCCCTCTTTCCTTCCCATACCACTCCCACTCCACTAATCCCACCCAAATCCTTTCCACTCCTTTCCTTCCTATCCTCCTGAGAAGGGCCTTTTTGTTTTTTGGCTTTGGAACACGCCTTTCGCTGGGTCACTTGTGCTTCGTTACTGCTTTGGTCCTCGGATCAGTAAATTTTTACTTTTCTTTACAGCATTAAATATCTTATGAAGCATAGGATCCCTTCCTACCTTCTTCTTTAACCGAGAGTCGAGCGGACAGATCTGATGAGTGATTTTGTTGGTTTCCCTTTCGCCAGTCCCCTCTGGACTGGTTTTATTGTGGCTCTTCACTGGGCTAGAGGCGAATGAACTGCAAAAGTTTAAAGCCTCTTAAAAACAAAGAAAGAAAGAAGAAAGAAAAAATACATTCATAGAGGCGAATGAACTGAAAAGTTTAAACCCTCTTAAAGCCAAAAAGAAGAAGAAGAAGAAAATACATTCATTACGATTTATTCGCTCGTTGGATTCAGATGCAGGCTAAAAAGGTCCTTTTCAGGATCACAAAATTATCTTTAATCTAAAGAGTTTATTGTTTTGTTATCACTCGATATCCCCATCTTGTTCGGCTAAACCTTCCTGTTTAGCGATTGCGTTTGCCACTCGCCACAGCTTTCACAGTTAGAAAATTTCTTCCCATCCAGCTTGTGACTGTGACTGTGAGTTACTGTACAACATAAATTATATTTAATGCGACGTGCCGAAACACCACCCAGTGTCGCATTGGAGGCGATTTTAACCTGTAATTGAACATTTGCGATGACAGTGGTACAGTGTCCACTTTTAATGTGGGGTCAAAATTTGGACCCCGAACTCTATATTTACAAAAATGTCCAAATAAATATGTCGCATTACAGGTCCGTCCAATTAGCTAAATGTCGAGCTAAATGTAAATGACTGTACTTTCAATCTAAAATCAATTTAAGAATTGGTGAAAATTGAATAATCGGGAAAGTCCCCAACCATCAATAAGCTCAGAACTGCCAAATTCTCATACTCAAACAAATTATCTCCTGGCAAACAAATTATGAAATGTTCGAAATGGCTTTTTTTTCAAAACCACGAGTACTAAGTTTTCTAAATTGGAACCATTCCATAAAACACGGCGCTTATCAGGGCCATTAAACCTTTCAAAAAAGAGTTTACGAAATACAGTTCAATGCTTTCTAAAACAATATCCACAATAATAATAAAACACAAATTGATTTTTTCATAATCCTGTTTTTCAGGATATGATGAGTATGAGAATTTGGCAGTTGTTCTGAGCTTATTGATAGTTGGGGACTTTTCCGATTATTCAATTTTCACCAATTCTTAAATTGTTTCCAGATTGAAAACTTATTCGACATTTAGCTAATTGGACGGTCATGTAATGCGACATATTTAGTTGGACATTTTTGTAAACATAGAGTGCAGGGTCCAAATTATGACCCCACATTGAAAGTCGACACTGTACCACTGTCATCGCAAATGCAAAATTCAATTACAGGTTAAAATCGCCTCCAATGCGACACTGAGCGGTGCTTCGGCACGTCGCATTAAATGTAATTTACTGTACAACATGTCACAAGCTGGATGGGAAGAAATTTTCCAACTGTGAAATATGTGGCGAGTGGTAAACGCAATCGCAAACAGGAAGGTTTAGTCGAACATGATGGGGATATCGAATAATAACAGAACAATAAACTCTTTAGATTAAAGTACAAAACGCGCGGATCCGCTGAAAAATATATCATTCTTTTTCAAAACGTAAATCAGTGTGGTTGTATGGCATCGTTTCACATCACAATATAATAATGAGTCTAGTTAATTCATTTTAAAAAACTAACTTTATTTGTTCACAATCTTTGTTCTTAACGCTACAAAGGATCGGATGAGACTAACTATAAAAACTAAACTCTTGTTCCCTGCTTTGGTGCTGGAGGAAGCCACGCTGCTAGAGGTCTGTTACCTGGTATTTGCTTACCCTCTTTTGTGGGTATGTGATCCATTATCTGCCTGCTCGATGTTTACCTGCTCGATGTTTGTCTTCTCTTGTTTGTATTAGTGTCCACGTTATCTGGTACAGTCATGCAGTTATAACTCCTCCGGGGGGTGAAGAAGTGTCGTCCTCGGCACTTGGTTTTTGACGTAGGACTACGTCTAACCGGAAGATATAGGGGGTGAAATGGAAATCTAGGCACTGAACAAGTAGGAAAAAATGCAAGATTTGGAACGCTTATAACTCGAGCATTTCTCAATAGATCGCAAAGATTTTTGCATCAATTGATAGGAAATATATCTACGCATCTATCATAACGAATAACATTTCATTTTTCTTGAGATAAATAATTGAATAATTGTGAAATATCAAGCATTGTCAAAATGCACTATGTGCCCATTTTTGATTGGTCCATTTTGTGCTCCTCAAATCGTACCGACCAAAACGGGCAACCAGAGCAGCAGCGAAATAGAATTGGAAAGGAAAAAGAAAAAAATTAACGAAACATTGGTCGCAGTCTCACACATGCGTAATTCTCGAGCCAGCTAGTCAGCTTAAAAATCCCCGCTCCGCTGCCGTAACGATCATTCTCATTCAAACCGTACACCACATCGTTTCGCATCACAACACATCAACAAACCAACCCAAGCAGCCATGTCTGGACCAAGGCGCTTGTATAAATGTATAACAGGTGAAGCAACATCATCACTTTAAAGAGAAGGGGATTACGGTTTGTGGAGCGGGGGTTGTTTGTTTTGTTATTGCTAGGATACGCCATTTTTGCATTTTCACATGCGAGAGTAGTGGATGAACTGGATGGGAAGGAAATTCTACAAAATCATCCCTTCTTTTTCACATACATTCGCGAAAGCCGAACATAGTAGGCATCGTTCGAATAAGCGTCGTAGCAGTTTGTAGAGAGCCGCCGGCAGCGTTCTGATGCTGTTTGTAAACAATACCGACAGCAATTCCAATATGGCTGAAAGTGCATTCCATATGATTGTTTCACCTGGTATATATAGAGGCGCCTTGGTCTGGACATGGTAAAGGAGGAAAAGTAAAGGGAAAGGCAAAATCACGCTCGAACCGTGTTGATCTGGAGTTCCCCGCAAGGGTAGCTAGGCCGAGCGCGTTAGTACCAGTGCACCAGTCCACCTAGCCGGCGTTATATAGTTTCGGCCGCCGAAGTGATCGAGTTGGCTGGTAAAGCTGCCCGCGACAATAAGAAAACCCGCATTCGGAACAGAACAAATTCGGTTCGGTGGACATCGAGACAACAGGCAGTTGCAGCGAGTGGCGAGTGGCAAACGCAATCGCAAAACGGCAGCAGGTATCAGAAGAAAAAAGTTTGTTCTTTATACAAACTGCTTTGGTGGCAAATCAAGAACAAGGCGGCATCGAGGGCGTTCGAAATGATTTTTTTCAAAACCACGAATACTAAGTCTTCTAAATTGGAACCATAAAACAAGGCGCTTTTCAGGGCCATTCAACCTTCCAAAAAAGAGTTTAGGAAATACAGTTCAATGCTTTCTAAAACAATATCCAAAATTATAATGAAACACAAATTGATTTTTTCATAATTTTTTGCCAGGATATGATGAGTATGTGAATTTGGCAGTTGTTCTGAGCTTATTGATTTTCACCAATTCTTAAATTGCTTCTAGATTGAAAGTACAGTAATTTACAATTAGTTCGACATTTAGCTAATTGGACGGACCTGTAATGCGACATATTTAGTTGGACATTTTTGTAAACATAGAGTTCGGGGTCCAAATTATGACCCCACATTGAAAGTCGACACTGTACCACTGTCATCGCAAATGTTCAATTACAGGTTAAAATTACCTCCAATCCGATACTGAGTGGTGGTAATGCGACGTGCCATTGAATGTAATTTACTGTAAAATATGTCACAAGCTGGAGGGGAAGAAATTTTCCAACTGTGAAAGCTGTGGCGAGTGGCAAATGCAATCGCTAAACAGAAAGGTTTAGCCGAACAAGATGGGGATATCGAGTGATAACAAAACAATAAACTCTTTAGATTGAAGATAATTTTGTGATCCTGAAAAGGATCCTTTTTAGCCTGCATGTGAATCCAACTAGCGAACAAATCGTAATGAATGTATTTTGTTGCTATCGCTCCCTTTTAACGCTCATTCGTTCGTCTCGTTGGACTCGCCCCTCTGGCTGAGTCTGCCGATTTGTCTCTATCCTGTGAGTGTGTACCGCTAGAGTATAAAACACGCGGACCCCAAAAAAATATCTTATTTTCTTTCAAACCGTAAACCCGTGTGGTTGTACGGCATCGGCATCGTGGACGTAACAAGGGAGGACAAGTTAAGGGAAAGGCAAAGTCTCACTCGAACCGTGCAGGTCTCTAGTTCCCTGTTGGTCGCATTCACTGATTGCTTCGCAAGGGTAACTAGGCCGAACGGATTGGTGCCGGAGCACCTAACAGCGATTATAGAGTTTTGGCCGTCGGAGTGCAAAGCTGCTCACGACAATCAGAAAACCCGCATCAAGAACAGAGCAGCTTCGTTTCGGCGCTCATCAAGGCAACAATTAGTTTCAGTGAGTGGCAAAGTGTTTCTCCGGCACGTCGCATTAAATGTAATTTACTGAACAACATGTCACAAGCTGGATGGGAAGAAATTTTCCAACTGTGAAAGCTGTGGCGAGTGGCAAACGCAATAGCTAAACAGGAAGGTTTAACCGATCAAGATGAGAATATCGAGTGATAACAAAAACACAATACCAAAGGTTCTTTTCAGAACCATCAATATATTCATAAAGAGTAAACAGTAAACTAATCCATTTTTCAGGTAGATAGGTAGGTATTCACGTAGGTGAAGAAAATAAAACAATATATTTAAAATATATATTTAACAAAAGCTGTCCCCTTTGTATAGTCCTACGTCACTCCGGTTATGTCCCCGACATTACCCACCCGTCTTTTTCATCTTTGAATTTTCGTTTCTGTCTGTATGACCAGAATCTGTGGTTTTGCTGCGAAAATTACGGTGATCGTAATATTGTTGGTTGATGTTCCTCCGGAAAATTCAGTTTCATATCCAGTTGTTTTAAATAGACATGTTGCAAGCGGTGTCGATTCTCTCGCGTTTGGTTTTATATTTTAGCAATGTCACGTGTCTTTTTTTTTTCTTTATAAGCGAGTTATGAAGTATTTCTTGAATATACTTTTTGAAGAGCTCTATTGTCTGGGCAACGATTAGATTTCAGTTTGGTGCGTAATACGGTTTTCTATTATTTGTTTGAATTTTGGACTGTATTTTTATCCATTATTGTCTGCGGTTGCTTTAGGCACTGATGGTATGCTAATCGGAGATGCGGTAGCAGCGCAGTACGTCATTTTGTGGGTTTTCATTAACTTCTTTATAGTTGAAGATAAATCGAATAACATCGATTTTCTCGTGTTTCGGGAGGAGTAGAATGAGCAATAACGATTCGTTGCTGACTGCTTTTTTTTTGCGTAAAATTTTCCATAATGTTGAGAAACATCGATCCACCCGTCTTTGTTTTATGATGTTATTAAACTTTGCAGTTCATTCACTTCTATTGAGAAACCTGATACGATTTCTGTGAGATGCTTGGGCTAAACTAATAACTCATTTTGTAGATGATTTTCGACAACCGCTTATTAAATGTCCTGTTCGTAATCCTCAGCTACTGTGTGTTGTGGTTTCCAGCTTTCCACATCTAATCTGTGTTTAAAATGTTTTTCCTGCTTCTACAACTATCTCACTTAAGCTAATGTGTATTTCAGCATAGTTTGAATTTGCAACCGTGGATTGGTCAAAGGGTTACAATAATTTGAAATGAATAAAGTAATAATGTATAGATAATTTCTTATATTCTACAATGTATTCTCATAAGAGTTAGAAGATGATAATTATGCTGGTCAGATGTTCCTAATTCCTAGTTATCGATTTTTTTTTAAAAAAACGGTTCCTATCTCTATTTATATTATTTAGTAGATTTCCTTTTTTTATTGTTGTCTACAATCGTCGTTATATTATGTCCTTTCTTGTTTTAGTAATTTCTCCAAGAAAGGGGAATATTCATTTTGATTTTTTGATTTTTTTTTTTTGGGTTTTAGAATAGGTGTTTCCTTTGTTCTGGGCCAATGGTTGTGAGTGAACCTGTAATAAGTTAAGAATGTATTAGTTATATTGCGATAATGTTGAAAGTCCGAAGCTCTTGGTCCTAGATGGCTGGTCTGTACTTCCTGTAATTATAGAGAATATTATTAGTGTTTGAATTCAATTTCTTAAACGTTTAATTTTATTTTCGTGTCGTTTCACGTTTCTGGGTATTTTGAATGTTTTGCTGTGGTTCTCTATGCACTTTGATAATGTGAATCGGGGATCTACTTTTTTTCTGGTAGCTTTCTTTATAAAAACGTCTTGATCGGTTTCTATGGTTGGAGGGTTTTCCTTTTCGTCGTTGTGTTTTTCCATGTTTTTCTTTGACTTTAACAGATTAACCATGACTTCGTCGAATACCTTTTGGGCAGCTTCGGAAATTTCCGCTGGATTAAAGAGGTTCCTCTGATTGAATATGACCTCATTTGGTTTGAAGGAAGTGGACGAATGTACTGTTTCGTTATATAGAGACGTAATCATTGCTATGATCTGTGAGGAGGTTAATGTTGGGTATTTATGTTTATTTGTGTTAAAAAGCTCAATAACTGTACTGTGTGTTTTTTCTATTTGTCCATTCGATTCAGAGGAGGATGCGAATTCCATCTCAATTCCAAGATTTCCTAGAAAGCCTTTCAATTGTATACTAGTAAAAGATGCTTCGTGGTCACAAACGATTGTTTGTGGTATTCCGAAGTTTGCAAAGTATGTTGTGAGGGCATTTTGTATGTCGATTGTGTTTCTTGTTTCTATTCTTAATAATTGTAAGTGTTTAGAAAAAGCACAAATAAGGGAGAGGTAATTATTTTTATCCATCCCGAAAATATCCATATGAACTCTTCGGAATGGGCATTTTTCTATTGGTCTCTCGGTGAAGTGTATAAAATAATCTGTCGATGCGTCGGCAGAATGAATCGTGTTCGTTGCAGATTGTGAGGCATTATTTTGCAAAGATTCGGTACCAGTGGGGTTGATTTCATTATTGTTAGTTTCTACTTTTCTGCTTAGTGCATCGGCAACTACATTTGTTTTGCCGGTTCTATATTGCACTGTATAGTCATAATTTTCTAATTCTAGTCTCCATCGAAGAATTTTCGAGTTTTTGTTTGAATTTTTAATAAAAGTGAGTGGTTTGTGGTCGGTTATAAGGGTAAATTTGTTACCGTACAAGTATGGCTTAAATTTTTCAATTGCCCAAATAATTGCTAGTGCCTCCTTCTCTGTTGTGGAATAATTTATTTCGTGTTTATTAAGGGTTCTTGATGCAAATGCAACTGGGTGATCTCGTCCTTCGAGTATTTGAGACAAAACTGCTCCTAAGGTGTAATTTGAGGTATCCGTCGTAAGAATAAATGCTTTTTAGAAATTTGGGTAAAATAATATGGAGTTGGCTGTTAAAATTTTCTTGCTTTTTTCGAAAGCTTGTATATACAGTTCGCCGTTGATTTCTAGTTCTTTATTTTTCCTCAAGTACTTGGTCAATGGTTGAGTGAGTTTGGAATAATCTTTGATAAATCTTCTATAGTAACATAAAAGACCCAAAAATTGTTTTATTTCTTCATGTGATTTTGGTAGGTTCCATTTTTGAATTTCCTTCAATTTTTCAGGATTTGGCTTAATTCCTTCTGCAGTGATAATGTGTCCTAAAATTTTACAATCCCTTTTCAGAAACTCACACTTGTCTAGCTGTATTTTTAAGTTAGACAATACTATTTTATCGAGAACTTTTCCTATGTTTTCTAGGTGTTTGTTTAAACTATCACCAAATATTACGATGTCGTCTAAATATAAGAAACATATTTTAACGATGAGGCCTTCTAGAATAGAGTTCATCGCTCTCTGAAAGTTAGTGGATGCTATTTTTAATCCAAACGGCATCCGCGGAAATTCATAGCGTTCTAAGTCAGCGTTGAAAGGTGTCAGTTGTCTAGAATTTTCATCAAGTTCTAACCCAAATTTTAAATTTAGTGTTGTGAAATAGCATGATCTTCCTAGATTATCCAAAATATCTTCTATTTGTGGTGTAGGATGTTGATCGGCTGCTGTATTCATTTCGTGTTTAATTTTGGTGGTAGATGTCAACGTACCGTTATTTCTATGGATCACTTTATCGTATTTAGCGAGTGTTTCTAGAGTTTTTAATTTTTCAAATTCAGATAGGTGTTCTGTTTTTTATCAAAGTTCTAATAGTTTCTAAAGATATTTCTTCTGATACGTTTATCGGAGAGAAAAAATCTTGATTTCGAAAGTTTTTTGCTAAATATTTAGTTCCAGAAAGTATATCCGGAATAATGGGCTCATTTTCTCTTGTAGTAAAAGAGGTATTAATGTCTTTTGATTTATACAAGCCAGGCTCCATTGAAAAATCTTTGTAAAGTTTGGTTTGTTTGTCTCCGATTTGGTCGTTGGATAAGCTTATAATGTGATTAAATTGCTTCGGTTGATTTTTAATGTAGTATTTATGGAATTCAACAGTTTTTCCAAGCAGATTCAAAGTTGATTTATTATAGTCTATAATAGCGTTACATTGGGAAAGATATTCGGATCCTATGAGGCCATGAAAAAAATCATGAAAATCCAATTCATAGAGTTTTAGTGCTGGTAGATCTGCTCCAAGTAGGGTGGCTATGCCTTTTGATGAAATTTTTTGACTTCCGCAAAAGTTTTTCATTAATGTTGGTTCGATTTTCCTAGCTTTTTTCAGAATTCCAGGTCGCAAAATATTTTTATTTGCCCCCGAATCAATTAGAACATTTAAAATACTATTATCATCAGTATTACAAATTTTTAGATATGGTAAAAAGTTATGTTCCATTGCTTTAACGTTTTTGGGTTTGCTGATTTTATCATGTAAAAAATTAGCTTCCAGAGTGTTTTCTTCATTCGTATCTTCCTCTTGATCGTTCGATATGATTTGCTCTGGTTCATGTTGCGAGCTTTGAACATGTGTTTGATAATAATTGGATCGATTGGATATTGATTGACTCTCTTTGAAACGTTTATAATTTCGTCTGGTGTCATCAGACGGGTTAATTTTGTTCTTATTTAAATCTTTGTGGGAATATTGATTTTGTGGACTTTGTTGTGCAGCAGAAATTATTTCTGATGACACGAATTTGCATAGAAAAGCGTACGCGCTTTCTAAATTTTCTGGTCCTGCTGCTTGAGCAAAACCGAAGTATGGATGTTTGAGTCCCGCGATGAATGCAGCTAATGCATCGTCATCTATAAATTTGCAAATTACTTTCCAGCTGTTGTTGTATTCTGGATTTTGTTTTGCTCTTGTCTTTATATTTTGCACGATATCTTTCGTACGTCTATAATATTTATGGATATTCATATCCGCGTTTTGTTTGTTGGCCCAAAGCTGTGCTTTGTATGTTGCAAGTTCTTGACGATCGCCAAATGCTTCAATGAGAACATGTTTGACGTCCTCAAAAATAAGGGTGTTGCCTGCGAGACAGACCACTTCTTTCGCATTACCTACAATTTTGTTCAGGACCGCCTGTACGTAAATTCCATACATTTGTTCGCTCACAATTTTCTCGAAAACATGGAGTGTATTTTCAGCTGTAGTAAGCCAAGACTGTAATTGCTTCCGATTCCCGTCGTAAGTAGGTGTTGATTTAATTGGATCGGGTATCCGAAAAACATCATTCGTTTTAGATATTTGAGGCATGGTGGAAACAAAAGATACATTCGATGTTGAAGGGTTAATCAGGTTTCGGAATAAATGATCGTTTCTTTGTTGCCTTAACGATATTTGTTTCATATTCGTTGCTAATGAATTTATTTCAACAACTAATTGCTTCAAGAGCAGTTGTGATGATTGATTCTGTTGTCCCTCCATATCTTGAATGGGTAAATTTTCTGAATCGACTTTGAGGTTTCCAACTGGAATGTTCGATAAATCTCCTGAGTCGTTAGAGCAGTCGCTGTTACTATCACTATGTTCGTCGTCGCTTCTTGGTAAGCATGGCGCGAATAAGTTTTTCCGTAACTGGCTCATTATATTATTTTATGTATTATTTTTTTTTCAAAATTTCCAACTCGGCGCCTATCTGGTAGTACGTCGAAATTAGAGCAGAAAAATCGTCTATCTGGTAGTGCGACCTTTCTGCAGAGATTAAGCGTCTATTTGTTAGTGCGCGAAATCTCCTCGCAAGTAATTTTAACTTGGTTAGTGGGAGCACTGAAGAAAATTAAAAAAACTTACGGTTTTCTGCTAATCGTGTCCTGGTTCTGGCTGACGATGCTGGTGCTCCAGATGATCGGTGCCGGGGGATCCTCAATTCAAACGGCAGTTTTAAACTTTCTCGCCGCCGATGCTTTCGCGGAATCACTTTCGTATTAAAAAAACACTTTCCACTGTTAAAACACGCGATCACTCAGCCTGTTCCGGACGGCTGCGCCAATAATGAGTCTAGTTAATTCATTTTAAAAAACTAACTTTATTTGTTCACAATCTTTGTTCTTAACGCTACAAAGGATCGGATGAGACTAACTATAAAAACTAAACTCTTGTTCCCTGCTTGTGGTGCTGGAGGAAGCCACGCTGCTAGAGGTCTGTTACCTGGTATTTGCTTACCCTCTTTTGTGGGTATGTGATCCATTATCTGCCTGCTCGATGTTTACCTGCTCGATGTTTGTCTTCTCTTGTTTGTATTAGTGTCCACGTTATCTGGTACAGTCATGCAGTTATAACTATATACCTAATAGCGGTTATAGAATTTCGGCCGCCGGAGTGCTCGAGTTGGGTTGCAAACTTTTGGCGATGAAGCTCCATCAAAAACCACTGTGTATCGCTGGTATAGTGAATTCAATCGTGGTCGTAGTTCGCTGTCCGACGAGTTTCGTGAAGGTCGTCCAAAATCGACTGTACTGCCAGAAAACATCGATGCTGTGCACGAAATGATTAAGCAAGATCGTCATGTAACCTATTGTGAGATTGAGGCATCCCTAAGCATTAGTTCCACCAGCATATATGCGATTTTACATGAACACTTAGTTGTGCGAAAATTATGTTCACGTTGGATCCCACATAATTTGACAATCGCTAAAAAAAAACAGGAAGTGGGTTATATCTATGGTATAACCGCAAGGGTGACGTAGGACTATCGTTGATTTAGAGATCATTTGTTTGAAGTTGAATCTAAATCCATCCTGAATGAATGAATAAATAAATATTTGGGTGACTTCAAAAACGAAAGTGTTACTTTGAAGACTCAAGGTTTTATGCATCCAATATTGGATACAAAAAACCTTGTTCTGAAGAATAATCTTCAGAAGCTTTCCTGTTAACTGCACTTGATTGACAAATCACAAAACCAAATGTATGTGGTCGCAGTATTATATGGATAGAAAACATTAAAATAAACTCGCTTGAATGTAATTTTCAATTCCAAGGGGAACTGGCAGATTATTTTTCAGCAACGATCATTTCTTTCCAGGTTTCCTCTCGATAACCAGCAAACGAAAAGAGTTGCGCGCGTGTATGTGTGTGTGTGTGGCGGCTGCTTCTATGTCTTCCCGAGGAACCGTATTTCGATGCTGATACTCTCTTGGTCACCTTCTCTTCTCCTTCTGATCGATCGGCTTTTCTGCGCTCCCTCACAGTTAAAACAAACTGATTGCATTTCAGGTCAGGTCAAGCCAGGTAATGAATACCTCGATCCCTCGCCGTTCAGCTCGTTCAGTAACGATGTTGTCTTGTCGATGTCCTCAGGCGTCGTGCACAAATTACGTAACGCAAAAATCCGGATTTTCGTAACGCAATTTCCTATCTCTAATAAACAGAAAGTAACGCAACATCTAACCCCTCCCCCCTTATCGCGTTACGTAATTTGTGCACGACGCCTCACGAAAAATGAATGGGTTTCACCACCAGAATATCATTTCAGTATGCTTTTCGTGCGTGATTGAATCGAGAGAAGGTGTGGTTTACGATGGCAATTTGGAAGGCAAACTAGAGGAGAATTAACTCTCTGAGTATGAAAATTTCGGCGACTGAGCAATAATCGATTGAAAATTATATAATTTTGGCGATACGAAACATTTTCCGTTTTTCATGTTATGCATCCATTATTGGATTCGAAAATATCCTACTGATGGGAAAGAATAATCTTCAGAAGCTTTCCAGCTAATTACACTTGATTGAAAAATTACGAAATCAAATGTATTTGGTCGCTGTGTTCGCCATATAATTAGAAAACATTAAAATAAACTCTTTCGCATGGATGTATTCTTCAATTCCCAGGGAACTGGCAGATTATTTTTCAGCAACGATTAGATCTTTCCGAAATTTTCTCGATGCTGTATGGCATCCAAACGAAAATTCTCATTTCAGTTTGGCCTGCAAAAAACTTTTCTGAACTCTAATCCATCAAATTTGGAGCCCTGAAAAGGGCCGTTGATTATATGCTAAGCTAATATAGCACCCTCTCCTTGGATTCGACGGGCCAGCTGAATGTCCTTGGGCATGATGTGACGCGTTTTACGTGGATAGCACACAAATTTGTATCTTCGAATAAGCCTCCTGCAGCGTCATAACCGCGGAACTTTGGAAGCGCAAGTCGGTTTTGAAGTCCTGAGCAATTCCACGAACCAAAAGCTGCAAAGGTAGCTTGCGGATCAGCAATTCGGCCGACTTCCGATAGCGATGAATTTCACGCAAAGTTCCCGGTCGATAGCGATGTGGCTTCTTCACCTATTCTGCGGCTGGTGCGCTTCGTGTGCCTTACCACTGAAAGACTAACCTGCTATCTGCTTGGTCCCAAACAAACGAGTCGTCACGGTGCGAGAGTAGAGTAAGAAATGAACGAAAGCAAAGGAAGCGTCATTTTATAACCTGTTTTCGAAGCTATCATTAAGCTATTGAAACAATTTTCCGACTCAATAAATAGCAATCATATAACTCTTGGACATTTTATCTTTTGTATGAAATGATTATCACTGTTCCGTTGATCCGAAGCAGAATGAATCACGCTTAAAGAAGGAATGGATTTTTTCTTGGAATTTACTCAGCAAAAATAATGCCCTTTCCCAACACTTAAAAACGACAAACGGTAAACAGTTTTATCAAAGTGATTTCTTCGATATGGGGATATATTCACTACATCATGTCATGTATTTCATATTCTTCATTATGAAATCCATATCCATGGCACCTATCGGTATCGAATTATCATCGACACCGCGATTTTCGCTAAATGCTCCTTTCAGTTCGGCCTGTAAAAAACTTTTCTGAACTCTAATCCATCAAATTTGGAGCCCTGAAAAGGGCTGTTGATTATATGCTAAGCTAATATAGCACGCTCTCCTCGGATACGATGGGCCAGCTGGATGTCCTTGGGCATGATGTGACGCGTTTTGCATGGATAGCACACAAATTGGTATCTTCGAATAAGCCTCCTGCAGCGTCATAACCGCGGAACTTTGGAAGCGCAAGTCGGTTTTGAAGTCCTGAGCAATTCCACGAACCAAATGCTGCAAAGGTAGCTTGCGGATCAGCAATTCGGTCGACTTCTGATAGCGACGAATTTCATGCGAAGTTCCCGGTCGATAGCGATGTGGCTTCTCCACCTATCCTGCTACTGGTGCGCTTATCCGAGCTGCTTTCGTGGTGCCTTACCACCGAAAGACTAACGAGCTGTCTGCTTAGTCCCGATGAAACGAGTCCTCACGGTGCGAGAGTAGAGTAAGAAATGAACGAAATGGTAATGGTAATGGTAATGAATTAGAGAGACTTTAAACTCTGAGAGTTCATTCGTCTCTTGCCCTTGAGGGCGGGAAATTTAACTGAAGGAAAACTAAGAAAAACTATTGCAAAATTCGTTATTCTCGCTCGACTCAGTCCTAGTAACCGCTATGGATGTATGTCGTATCGCCGCACCCTACACGGCTCTGGGGCCAAAAACACAACCAAACAAATGGAGCAGGGAAAAAGCCCCTTTTAGTGTGCTTGACGAGCTCGCTTCTAAAAAGGGCGTAAAAAACCTGCTCATCTTTTGCTGAAATTAGAAGAGAAAACAAACGTAGTTTTATCAGTATAGGTAGATTTAGTAATTTGACATTAGATCTGATCGAATAAACCTGTATCCTTTAGGAACTCGATGGTCCTTTTTTGCTCGACGGCGTCGTCCGATAGTGCTGTCCTTATGGTGTCTGCAACCTGAAACTTTATTCTTGAAGCATTAAATTTAGGGCATGTGATTAATATGTGTTCCACCGTGAGTCTTACATGGCACGACTCACATAGTGTTGGTTCCAATCTACGCATGATAAATTTGTGTGTTAAAGATGTATGCCCGATACGTAAACGTGTCAGACATACTTGAGTAGATCGGAGAAAACTATCCTTCCAGGGAAGGGTAGTATTCTTGATCCTTCTTAAGAAGAGGTCACGGGAAAAAAACCAACTGTTCTCCCAGCTCAATCTGAGGGATTGCATGACCCATTTGATGGTGTCATTTGCTGGGTGGGAGGTGGTCCATAGTTCGGAGAGCCTACCCTCCTTGGCGAGACGATCAGCCTGTTCATTACCCTGGATTCCGCAGTGCCCTGGGACCCAGCAGAAAGTGATGTCCTTCCCTGTAATTTTTTCCTCAATGCTTTGAATCCAAGGGTGTTTACTATCGTCGCTTTGTAGCGCCCGTAATGCACTATAGGAATCCGAGAAGATCACCACTTTACTGTCGTTATCACAGAGTGATGTCGCGACAAGGAGAGCGGCAATTTCCGCGGAGTATACCGAACATATGGAAGGCAGTTGGAATTTTAGCTCCGTGTTATTGGCAAAAACTCCAAACCCTGTTAGGTTTCCATCAAAAGACCCATCTGTGAAGATTTTGTGGTGGGTGTGATACTTGTTGTGCAGGTGGTTATTAAAACAGGCCGTAACAATGCTGCTGGCTTCCCCAGCCCTGACAGCATTTTTGATTGACCAGTCGATCTTTGGCGGATGTGCATGCCATGGGCGTTGACCGACTCTGCTTAATGGGGCAATAGTCGGGAGGGTGACTTGGCTAATATTTTGCAGCCAAATGTTGGCTCTGGAGTAAATGGATAGAAGATCCGGGTCTTTCTCGGACGTCCGGATGGCTTTAGTGGCTAGGATATTTGTGAGGAAGTGTTCGAAAGGAACTACGCCGGCCTCCACAAGCAGAGCGTTTATTGGGCTGGTCTGAAGGGCTCCTGATGCATATCTAATCACATTATGGTAGACAGGCTTTAAGTAATTCAAGTGATCCCAAGAGGCACGGCTGAAAAGTTCGATGCCGTAACGAATTTTAGAGAAGATAATGCTTTTGCCTATGTTGTAGATGGTTTTACGAGAACTCAAGCGGCATCGGCCACCTAGAGCATTCACCAGCCGCAGGCGGCACTTCATACTAGCTTTAGTATTTCTGAGGTGTTGTCCGAAAGATAGTTTACTGTCAACTAGCACTCCGAGAATTCGGACAGAGCTGACTCTCTTAATAGGCCTGCCATTGATTAGACATGTTCTAAACCTTTTCCTATGACCTTTACGTTTGCAGCAGTGCATTATATTAGACTTCTCTGCCGAAAACTTAAACCCGATGGAATTTGCCCAGTTACTAACCGCCGAGATTCCTTCCTGCAGTCTTCTGCGGGCCATTTCTGGGAAAGCATTTCTTGCCATCAGCAGTAGATCGTCTGCATAGGCCAGTACCTCGGTGTTTTTAGGGATAACCTCTAGAACCGACTGCATAGCAACGAGGAAGAGGGAAACTGATAGAACCGAACCTTGTGGTACTCCGTTTTCTAGGCAACGGTGATCCGAAAGTACTCCTCCGAAGTAAACTTGAAAACCTCGATTGGTGAGGAAACAGCGAAGAATGTTGAAGAGGGAGCCTTCAAAACCCCATCGGTGGAGTTGATCGATAATGTTATGACGCCATGTGGTATCGTAGGCTTTGGCTAGATCGAGTGAAGCGATTTCGCTATGTTGGCCCTTTTCGATAGTTTCTTGAAGGAAATGATCGAGTTGACTGAAGTAGGTGCCCGTACCTTTACCTCGGCGGAAGCCATGCTGTCTTGGGTCTAATAGTTGGCATTCTTCAAGGGCCGTCCTAAGTCTTCGATTGATCATTCTTTCGAAGACTTTCCCTAAGCAGTTGATGAGGGTTATGGGACGGAAGTTGTTCGCGGTCCGTTTACTCTCCTTCACCTTTGGGATAGGTATTACCAAGCCCGTTTTCCATGTATCTGGGAAATAGCTGTTAGCCCAACATTCGTTGTATATCTGGAGGAGTAGAATTTTTGCATGAAGAGGTAGATGCTTGATCATCGGATATTCGATTCCGTCTGGGCCAGCTGATTTGCTTTTGGATATTTTTATTGCCCATAACAACTCGTCCAAAGAGAACTTATCGTTGTATTTGTGGACCTGTTCCGAAGCAGGAGGAAAAACTTTAAGTTCCGCCTTCGCCTTAATAGCCTTGAATTCGTTGGTGTAGTTGGAGGTGGCTGAAATAGTGGCAAAGTGTTCGGCTAGGTGGTCGGCTATGATGCCTGGATCTTCGGTGAAGGTGCCATTAATCACGAATGAATAGCAATTTGAAGCTTTCTTGCCACTAAGTAAGTTGACCTTGTTCCAAAGTTCAGATGTCGAAGTATTAGGGTTGATGCAATCAAGAAATTCCATCCAACTGTTTTGCTTGGCTTCGGTTATTACCTTCCTGGCTAGAGCTCTAGCCGTTTGGAAGTTGGTTAGGGCAATCATTTTGCAAGCGCTTCCATCAGGAAGGCGTCGTAGGATACGGAGGGATTTTCTTCTCCTTTTGATGGCCTGTGCAACTGCATCGTTCCACCATGGGACAGCCTTTCGGCCGGGTTTTCCACTGGTACGGTGGATATTTTGTTCAGCCGCCAAAAAGATGGCGTGGGTAAATTCTTCCACGGAGCAGCTTTCATGTTCAGAAAGTAAGCTGTTGATTGTGGATTCGAAGCCTTCCCAGTCGGCCGACTGGTATATCCACTTCCTGCGCAAACGAATGTTTGGGTTTCTTGACAGGGTTCGGATGTGGATGGGGAAATGATCACTACCTCTGAGGTCACTATCAACTGTCCAGCTCAACCTGGGGGCGAGGTCCCAGGTAGCAATCGTGATGTCAATGGCCGATGATGATCCGTGATGGATATCTATCCTGGTATGACGGTGATCGTTAAGTATGATGAGGTTTAGTTTTTGGACGATTCCCAAAATTGTTTTACCTCTTTTGTTACATTTGTTTCCTCCCCATGAAGAGTGGGAGGCGTTAAAGTCACCCATCAGGACGAATGGGTGCGGTAACTGTTTGATGGCATCCGTAAGTTGAGTTTCAATGTCATTACTGTGCAATGGGGGAATATAAATGGAAGCAAGGGTTACCTGTAGAGGTCCCTTCAGTTGTATAGCACATATTTGTAATGATGATGTTATGGGGATGACGGTATGAGGAAGGTCACTCAGGACAGCGAGGCAGGCTCCAAAAAGCCCCGAGGATGGCCCTTCCTTAAAATACCAAGAAAATTTGCCGCTAAATGACCGCTCTAAGAGCGATACATTGATTTTTTTAGCTTCTTGAAAAGCCAGTGTTAGTGGGAGATGTTGTTCCTCAGCTAACATTAGCTTAATTTCATTCATGGAAGTGGATAGCCCACGCAAGTTCCATTGAATAGCAAGTTTTCGGTTGGGTGTTTGGTTACGGGACGAAGGGTTGCTGTTAATAGCTATAGGAGTGAATTTTAAAAAAGAGAAAAAGGTAAGTGGGCTGAGGTAAGTAAATAGGGGTTCGAAGATGGGAGAAGGGTATGAGATTAGGAATGGGTAGATTTGCTGGATATGTTCTTCAGTCTAGGATCATTTTTGGAAACGTTGGCAATTGATTTGTTGCCAGGTGGGGTGGGTTTGTTTGAATGGTTGGATTGGTTGGAGGTTTTAGTTTTGGATGCGGTGGTTGGTTGGAATGAAGTGGATGGTTGGGGGGAAGTGGATGGTTGGAGGGAAGTGGATGGTTTGGATTCGTTGGCTGGTTGGGTTGAGTTGAATTTTTGGTTTTTGGATTTCTTCCTATTGGATTCTTTTCCTCTAAAAATTTCCTCTTCTGATGATTTGAATTCATCTGAGGTTGACCTTTTGTTAGTATTCTTCCTCTTGTTGGAGGGGGTTGTTTCAATTTCCATTGAAATGTCAGGGTCGGATTCTGAATCTGACGAGGAGGTGCTGAGTTCCGATTCATGTGGATTACTGGACGGGATTGGAACTGCTTTTTCTGAAGAAGTTTGCTTAGCCTGATTGCAGTTGCATTTGCATTGAGAACAACCTATATTTTGAATTTTGACTAGTCTTTCTTGCAGCTTACTTGCAAAGGAAGGACCATTTTTGTTCTCAAAAATGGATTTAGCTTCCTTATAAGACACACCTTGGTCAATTCGGACTCTGGTGATGTTATCCTCTGCGATCCACGCTGGGCACTTCCTACTGGTAGAGGCGTGATTTCCCTTGCAGTTCACACAAGAGGCAGGTGCATTGCAGATAAAATTTTTAATTTTGTCCTTATCATTACTATTTGTGTTAAGTTCAGGGTGGACTACACCGCAGTTACGACAAAGTTGGATTTTTTTGGCGCATTTTTTGGAAGTGTGGCCGAAAGCGAAGCATCCGAAGCATTGCATCGGGTTTGGATAAAAATTCCTGGTTGAAGCACGGAGGAATCCGAAGTTAATTGCTTCAGGGATAACTGTTCCGTTAATGGTAAGGATCATTGTTGAAGTAGGAACTCTTTCCTTCAAGACTGGGTCAAATCGTAGGATTTTTTTAACGCCGATCACATTTTGGTCGGCTAGTTCAGTTAGGAGGACGTCTTCGTTTAAGAACATTACGTCACGACAGGACACAACGCATTTGCGTTGGTTCAAGGTGGGATGGTATAAAATTTCAATGGGTGTTTCGTCGATCAGCGACTTTGTACCCAGAAGCAATTGAACGAGTTTTTCATCTCGTAGATGTAGAGCATATTGCAGGCGATTTTTATCGTCGCGTTGAGGTTTCGCGTCTTTAAATTCCGTACCGATCACTCCTTGGATCGATTTGGAAACGGTGAAAGGATTCGGTGGAAGAATGTTACCTTCAGTGGCTCTCAACAGTAATATTTGCAAGTTGCCACCAAAAGGATCAGCCCATCTGGGCAAGGTACGAGTGGTGGTAACACCTCTGTAAATATTGGTTGGCCTTCCGGCGCCGGAGCTGCTGGAAGCCATGATCGGGGCCTGGCTATATCGAAATACAGCCAGGCGCGGAATAATATTCACGAACCAAAGTAGACTATACGACGTGCGACGGGGGACGAAAACGGCGGAGGACAGTAACGGCGGGGGACAATGCCAACGCAGTTACAAGAACAAACACCGAAATCACTTGGCGGAAAAACACTTGGAAAAAATCACTTTTTAAATGTCAGTTAAATTAAAATCAATTTGGGATATGTAGTAAAAAATTTTTCTAACCTATACCCTATGGGCGTCCTATTTCTCACTAGCTCCTGGTATTAATAAAGGTTTGGTCACTCACCGATCGTGTTGAAGAACCACTCCTAATACACCACCAAATGGTAGTGGGGTAGCGGGGAAGGGACCGGATACCGCCGACGGCAGGGCAATCGCCGCAGCGGTTCGAAGCGACGAAGCGAAGAAAACCTCTTTTCACACCTCCTGAGTTGCTGGTGGTTGAAGCAGAAATTGCGCCAAAATCGCGCGTCACTGGCAGGAAAAACGTTGCTGATGAGACGGGCGCAAACAGCGGGACACGCAAGGGGCAGTGAAAACTGCCGGTCAAAGTGGTCAATCCGACCGAACCAACTTCCTGAATGGCCGTTGGGGGCTTCTCGGCTGCTTCCTCCTTTCCTGATGTCCGGACAACTGTTGCTAAAAGAAACGCTATATTTAGGACCGAAGACAGCTTTGAAAAAAGCTTTGCATCCGGTTGTAGGAGAAAACTTTTATTTCTATGATTCTCTTTTAGAATGGCGCTAAAAACGTAACCGTTGCGGTCGAGTGTCAGTAGCACCATGATGAACGAAAGCAAGGGAAGTGTCATTTTATAAAACATAAAAGAATCGAATGTAAACCCCACCCTCTTTATTGTATAAGCTTACTGTATACTCACGAATATAATAAGGGTGGGATTTAGAGTCTATACTTTTATGGTTTATAAAATGACGCTTCCTTTGCTTTCGTTCATTTCTTACTCTACTCTCGCACCGTGAGGACTCGAGCTCGTTAGTCTTTCGCAGACAGCTCGTTAGTCATTCGGTGGTAAGGCACACGAAGTCAGCTCGAATAAGCGCACCAGTAGCAGGATAGGTGGAGAAGCCACATCGCTATCGACCGGGAACTTTGCGTGAAATTCATCGCTATCAGAAGTCGACCGAATTGCTGAACCGCAGCTACCTTTGCAGCATTTGGATCGTGGAATTGCTCAGGACTTCAAAACCGACTTGCGCTTCCAAAGTTCCGCGGCTATGACGCTGCAGGAGGCTTATTCGAAGATACCAATTTGTGTGCTATCCATGCAAAACGCGTCACATCATGCCCAAGGACATCCAGCTGGCCCATCGTATCCGAGGAGAGCGTGCTATATAAGCTTAGCATATAATCAACAGCCCTTTTCAGGGCTCCAAATTTGATGGATTAGAGTTCAGAAAAGTTTTTTACAGGCCGAACTGAAAGGAGCATTTAGCGAAAATCGCGGTGTCGATGATAATTCGATACCGATAGGTGCCATGGATATGGATTTCATAATGAAGAATATGAAATACATGACATGATGTAGTGAATATATCCGAAGAAATCACTTTGGTGAAACTGCATTATGAAATTATTTGTGTACGAATGCCGCAATCGATAGTCGACTCTAATTTGCGCTGGGTAATTTCCTCGGAAGACTCGATTCCTCCTTTGAACATTAATAATCTCTTTCTGGCAAAACGATGTGGTATGAATCACATTATTTGAATGATAGAATGAAGAAGTTTTCTGCCAATTTCCTTCAACCTCCGAACGTATCTTTCTCACGTTTGTCGTTTTCGCGTTCGCTAATCCTTTCTCACAACACCCATTTCTCGTTTGAGAAATTGTTGAGTAAACATTGTTTGCCAGTGCGCGTAGAGCGGGAATTCCTAAAGATTCATTGCACCTCTAATAAATTGCCGAAAGACATTCGCATTCTTACGTTCATTACATTCTTACATTCTTACGTTGATCGCACTTGATTGAAAAAATCCAAAACGAAATGTATTTGGTCGCAGCATTATATGAGTAGAAAGCAAATAATCGCTTGAAAATGACTTGATTTTCGCGATGTGAAACATTTTCCGTTTTGCATGTTATGCATCCAATATTGGATACGAAAATTTCCACTGATGGGGAAAAAAATATTCAGAAGCTTTCCTGTTAATTGCGATTGATTGAAAAATAACAAAACCAAATGTATTTGGTTGCAGTGTTATATGGATAGAAAACATTAAAATAAACTCTTTCGCATGAATGTATTTTTCAATTCCCAGGGGAACTGGCAGATTATTTTTCAGCAACGATGATAGCAACGAGAATTCTGCGCGTGTATGTGTGTATGTGTGTGTGTGTGTGTGGCGGCTGCTCCGATGTTTCAAGCGGAACCGTGGCATCACTCTCCTCCTGATGGATTCCCTTTTGGCCTTAGGTGCACAAACAGGCTCTTGGTGACACCGTTCATCAGCGTTTTCATGATAAACGAAATTAGCTTCACAACAACAGCGACAACATGCTCCAATCGCTGTTCAATCATAACTGAGTGGGTTTAGGAGCGGCGCTCGCTTATATACCGATTGGTGATTTCAATAGCCTGTTTTGAAAGCAATTTTAAGACTATTGAAACAAGTTTTTGGATCAAAAAGTAACAAGTATATGACGCGTAGACATTTTATCTTTCAAATGAAGTGTTTATCATACCATTTCGTTCAGTTGTTTAAGAGCTATTAACGCTCAAAATCTCGGTCTCCAGCGTAACGCTTTCGTTCTCGAAACATTGGTTTTACACCCCGGTATAGAAATGAAAGACGTAGTCCTACGTCAAAAAAGGCTCGTGTCGATTGGAATAAATGCTTTGAAAATTGGTTTAATCTTAGAGGCGAATGAACTGCAAAGTTTAAAGCCTCTTAAAAACAAAGAAGATAAGATTGGTTTAAGCGCATGCAAAAGTGTATCGATCATCGTGGAGAGTACTTTGAAAAACAATAAAAATATATTCGCAGCTTAACTATTTGTTTTTGTTCCTATTCCCGAAATATAAATAGTGACCCTCGTATTTACTTTGTTTGCGGAGATTCAAATCTTACAATTCATTCGTCTACGAAACCACAGTTTAAGGTACGGTAATGTGCTGAATAGTGAAATATATGATAGTGAATGAGCTGATGACAACCTATGCATTCCCTATCACAGCCATCATTTTGATTGTACGATATGTGCATACGCCAAAAGAAGTCCGGCGTTGAACATTTAATAAGTACAAAGCCTTCAGAAAAAAAATCAAGAATCAACTATGAGATAGTGAGAAAAAAATTGAGAAAGTTGGTAAAAAAAAGCAAAAACACAACACAAAAGGTTCTTTTCAGAACCGCCAACATGTTCATAAAGAGTAAACAGTAAACTAATCCATTTTTCAGGTAGATAGGTCGGTATTCACGTAGGAGAAGGAAATAAAACAATATATTTTAAATATATATTTAGCAAAAGCTGTCCCCTTTGTATCGCCATTCTTTGTGTGGACACCGACTGGACAACATCGTTGCTGGACGGGCTGGACGGCGAGGGATCGAATGCCTTTCTCAAGGCAAGAGGGCGGAGGTGGTAGCGCTGGAGTAAAGTAGAGTAGAGTTTTCAAAGGGCCTTTCTCAAGGCTAGAGACGAATGAACTGCAAAAGTTTAAAGTCTCTATAATACAATACCTTCCTTCCCTTTGTATAGTCCTACGTCACTCCGGTTATGTCCCCGACATTACCCACCCGTCTTTTTTGTTACCTTTTTTTCTATACCTAAATCTATCTTATAAGATACCCTCCCCAAATTATTTACATTGTCCCAACTTAAACTACTTATCTAACTGGAAATAAATATATCTACCCTAATCCCAAAACCGTTACCTCGAAAGGTAACGACTAGAAAGTCAGGTAGCATAACCATACAGATTTTGTATTATTCCGTGTATTGAGAGAGCGCAACTCTGTTCAAATTTCATACAATTACTATTGATAATTTCATCCAAGGTTTTAATCCCGGCCAGCTGATGTATCTCCGAATTTCGCGTTCTGGGTGGAGAGTTCAGAATCATACGAAGAATTTTATTTTGTATGTGTTGAAGTTTTAATTTGTGTGCACAGCACAGCACTCCCAAACGGGCATCGCATATGCGATAACTGGAAATATTATTTGTTTGTATACTGCAAGTTTATTCCTTAGAGATAATCGAGAGTATCTATTGATCAGGGGATACAATGACCTGATTAAAATGTTGCATCTTGTGTCTGTTTTGTCAATGTGTGCTCTGAAGGTAAGCTTTCGATCGACAGTTAGACCCAGATACACTACTTCTGAAGACCATTCAATGCTATTGCCATTAAGACTGACTGTCATATTTTGAGGAGGAACAAGCTTTGGAGTGTTCTTGTGGGGAAACAATATTACTTGTGTCTTTGCTGCATTTATGCATATTTTCCAATTATTGAAATATCTAGACAAAGAGTCTAACCCTCATTGAAGTGCATTTGGACAATGCTTGATATTTCACAATTATTCAATTATCTCAAGAAAAATGAAATGTTATTCGTTATGATAGATGCGTAGATATATTTCCTATCAATTGATGAAAAAACCTTTGCGATCTATTGAGAAATGCTCGAGTTATAAGCGTTCCAAATCTTGCATTTTTTCCTACTTGTTCAGTGCCTAGATTTCCATTTCACCCCCTATATCTTCCGGTTAGACGTAGTCCTACGTCAAAAGGTGTGGAGTTCCCCGCAAGGGTAGCTAGGCCGAGCGCGTTAGTACCAGTGCACCAGTCCACCTAGCCGGCATTATATAGTTTCGGCCGCCGAAGTAATCGAGTTAGCTGGCAAAGCTGCTCGCGACGATAAGAAAACCCGCATTCAGAACAGAACACATTCGGTTCGGTGGACATCAAGACAATGACAGGCAGTTGCAGCGAGTGTCAAACGCAATCGCAAAACGGCAGCAGGTAGCAGAAGAAAAAAGTGTGTTCTTTATACAAACTGCTTTGCAAATCCAGAACAAGGCGGCATGGAGGGCGTTCGAAATTTCAAAAAAGTACTAAGTTTTCTAAATTGGAACCATTCCATAAAACAAGGCGCTTTTCAGGGCCATTAAACCTTCCAAAAAAATTGTAAGGAGTTGTATCTAGGACACGACCGCATATTTTCGACGTAGAACTACGCAATTATATTATGCAATCCACTTGTTTACCACTTCGAATATTATTTTAGTATGCATGGAAATTTTTGTAATAGATTATGTTCTTCGTTACAAATAAATTTGATGAACTCCTTTTACGTTTGACATGATGCCCGGGACACCAAAATATGTGAACGGAAGAATTGTCAAACAATCAAACGGTTCTCAAACCGCGAAAGTTCATTCACCTCTAGTATCTGAAATGACGGTTTTCCCTGGCTTCTCAGTTTAAAAGTACGTTTTAGGGAAATATATTCCGGTCTGCACAACGACAAGCGAGTGCAAAAGTACTCAACACTAGAGACGTCGGTTAATCGTTCGATTAATTCAAATAATCGAATATCTGCAATTTGATCCGAGTAATTTTGTATCGAATAATGAAAAATCAAAATATGAATACATCGAATAATTATCACAGTAATCGCGATTAATGAAAAAGGAAACAATTTTTTTCAAAAAATACAGTGCAAAATTTAAACTTTGTTTGTCGAAATTCATCGATTATGCTAAACCACTTGAAGCATAAAAATAATTCCCTGATGGTGGAGGAGACTGGGGAGAAGAATTCAGCGTCTGCAGGAGTAAATAGCGGAATAGAAGGATGTGATCTAATCTCCCGTACTAAAGTGGTAGTATTCAAATTCAGAGTGCCAAGGAAAATACTAGTGGTCAATGATTCTACAAAAATACTTCTTTTGAACTAGTAGTTATAGGGACCAAGTAGAAATTTTCAAATAAATCTGCTATTTCAACAACATTCGAAGAACAGGTAGTTTTGAACACAAAAAATTGTATGTTGGTGCAATTAAAATATTTTGCATCATTTGCATGAGTGCTCTTTTTTCAATCGCCCGCAAAAAAATCACGAAATGGTAAATTTATCAATCTACTGAATTACCATTCAAAAACTACTATTCTGCATATTCTGCATATATATTTTTTTATTATAAATGTCTGTTCATCTCGATTACAAGAAATAAATATTCGCTCGATTAATCGAATTCTGAAAGACAATTCGGATTCGAATGAATCGATTATTTGGCCCCACGATTAATCGATAATCGAATAAACGAAAAATTTAGACATCTCTACTTAACACCAAAAAATACCCCCGACTTGCCTGTATATTTTCAGGTACATTAATTTTGAAGTTCGTGTTAGGGAAACACAATTCAGTGGGCAAAAAAGACGAGTGGGTAATGCCGGGGACATAACCGGAGTGACGTAGGACTATACAAAGGGGACAGCTTTTGCTAAATATATATTTTGAATATATTTTTTTATTTTCTTCTCCTACGTGACTCCTACCTATCTAACTGAAAAATGCGTTAGTTTACTGTTTACTCTTTATGAACATGTTGGAGGTTCTGAAAAGAACCTTTGATGTTGTGTTTTTGCGTACATAGCAGGAAGTACATAGCTTATCATGTTGCTCCTTAGTTATGTTTCTATACAATGCAGATGTAACCCCAGTCAATTTTCAACATCAGTTATCAACCAAAGAAAGTAGTTCTCGCTACCGAGAGAATTCGTGAATGCCATCATGTATACAATGTGTTGTAATTTGAATCCACTTTCAATTCGGGAACCATGCATGGGTTTGTGAAAACTGAATGATCAAATTAAAAGACCCCAACCACCAATAAGTTCAAAAACAAGCATACACAAAATAAATCAGTTCATATTATATGTCATATTATGTCACTTTAGAATGCATTGGTATTGTGAATAACTTTTAATAACTCTTCTTTAAAAGGTTTAATGGCCCTGAAAAGCCAAAGCAGTCTGGATAAACAAACTTTTTCCTTCTTCTACCTGCTGCCGTTTTGCGATTGCGTTTGCCACTCGCTGAAACTAGTTGTTGCCACCGAACCGAATGTGGTATGTTCTGTAGGCGGGTTTTTTATTGTCGCGAGTAGCTTTGCAAGCCAACTCGAGCACTCCGGCGACCGAAATTCTATAACCGCTATTAGGTATACTGGTGCTCCGGCACCAATCAGTTGATGCGATGTGATGTGAAACGATGCCATACAACCACACTGATTTACGGTTTGAAAGAGAATGATATATTTTTCAGCGGATCCGCGCGTTTTGTACTTTAGCGGTACACGCTCACAGGATAGAGACAGATCGGCAGACTCAGCCAAAGGGGCGAGTCCAACGAGACGAACGAATGAGCGTTAAAAGGCAGCGATGGCAAAAAAATACATTCATTACGATTTGTTCGCTCGTTGGATTCACATGCAGGCTAAAAAGGATCCTTTTCACAAAATTATCTTTAATCTAAAGAGTTTATTGTTTTGTTATCACTCAATATCCCCCTCTTGTTCGGCTAAAGCTTCCTGTCGCCACTCGCCACAGCTTTCACAGTTGAAAAATTTCTTCCCATCCAGCTTGTGATATATTGTACAGTAAAGTACATTTAATGGTATGTTGCATTACCACCACTCTTGTGCTCCCTTGGCCGAGTGGTTAGCGTCATAACTAACATGCCGGGTATTCGGGTTCGATTCCCGTTCTGGTCGGGGGAATTATTCGTCAAAGAAATTTCCTCCGACTTGCACTGTGATCACGCGTATTCTAGAGCTTGCCACTCAGAATGCATTCAAGGCGTATTATTTGGCATAGAAATCTCAACTAAGTACTAATAAAAATGACGCAAGTAATACTACGTTGAGACGGCGAAGTTCCTCTAGGAACGTTAGTGCCATTGAAGAAGAAGAAGATTACCACCACTCAGTGTCGAATTGGAAGTAATTTTAACCTGTAATTGAACATTTGCGATGACAGTGATACAGTGTCGACTTTCATAATATATTTCATATTTCATAAGACGGACCCCGAACTCTATGTTTACAAAAATTTCCAACTAAATATGTCGCATTACTGGTCCGTCCAATTAGCTAAATGTCGAGCTAAATGAAAATTACTGTACTTTCAATCTAGATTTCAATTTAACAACAATTCAATTTAAGAATTGGTGAAAATTAAATAATCGGGAAAGTCCCCAACCATACGATAAGCTCAGAACAACTGCCAAATTCACATACTCATCATATCCTGGCAAACAAATTATGAAAAAATCAATTTGTGTTTTATTATTATTTTGGATATTGTTTTGGAAAGCATTGAACTGTATTTCCTAAACTCTTTTTTGGAAGGTTGAATGGCCCTGAAAAGCGCCTGTTTTATGGAATGGTTCCAATTTAGAAAACTTAGTACTCGTGGTTTTGAAAAAAAACCATTTCGAACGCCCTCGATGCCGCCTTGTTCTGGATTTGCCACCAGAGCAGATTGCCACAATCAACAACACCAACAACACCACAACAACAAGCAAACAATCTTTGTGATTGTGGCGATGGCTACCACGACATCGAGCATGTTGTCTGGTCGTGTATCCGGTTCCATGCTGCTCGCTCTCAGCTCTCTAGAGCACTGAGAGCACAAGGCAGACAATCGGATATCCCCGTCCGGGATATCTTAGGTAGCCGGGATCCTGATCTTCTGCTTCATCTATACCTGTTCCTCAGAAACGCCGATGTCAACGTTTAATGATGTTTCCTTCGTTGTGTCCCCGTTTCATATCCCTCCTATCCGATCGATAAACTTTTACTTAGTCGCGGCAATACATACACACACTCTTTACAGATGCACGGGCCGAAGGTTGTGCAGTCCACTGATTATTCAACAAGAGCCAAAGATTGTACCGCTCATGACAACTCTACACGAGCTGATGATTGCGCCGCCATCCTATCCTGGATTCCTTGAGTCGAGAAAGACGCACCACGCTAGATATGGGGTACAGACTAGGGGGGCGTTGCTGATTAATGGTCAGCTGCATCCCAATAGGAAGTATCCCGTGTCGGGCACACGTACAGAGCATCGAAGACTGCGACATACCAATTATGAGATCACTTGTAATACTAACCTCGAGTCAACCGCGAGTAATCGGTTACATATTACTAACATAGTCTAAGCAAACATTGTCAAAATATTGAACTCCGGCCCCGTTAGGCTGACGCCATATGAGCCTTAATAAAATATATATTTTGGATAAAAAAAAAAAAAAAAAGAGCAGATTGTATAAAGAACAAACTTTTTTCTTATGCTACCTGCTGCCGTTTTGCGATTGCGTTTGCCACTCGCCACTCGCCGCAACTGCCTGTTGTTGTCTTGATGTCCACCGAACCGAATGTGTTCTGTTCTGAATGCGGGTTTTCTTATCGTCGCGAGAAGCTTTGCCAGACAACTCGATCACTTCGGCGGCCGAAACTATATAACGGCGGCTAGGTGGACTGGTACACTGGTACTAACGCGCTCGGCCTAGCTATCATTGCGGAGTACTCCAGTCCAACACGGTTCGAGCGGGATTTTGCCTTTCCCTTCCCTTTTCCTCCCTTGCCATATCCAACCATGGCTGCATGTGTTGGTTTGTTGATGTGATGTGATGCGAAACGATGTGGTGAACGGTTTGGATGAGAATGATCGTTACGGAAGGAAGGAAGGTCTTGTATTATAGAGACTTTAAACTTTTGCAGTTCATTTGTCTCTAGCCTTGAGAAAGGCCCTTTGAAAACTCTACTCTACTCTACTCCAGCGCTACCACCTCCGCCCTCTTGCCTTGAGAAAGGCACTCGATCCCTCGCCGTCCAGCTCGTCCAGCAACGATGTTGTCCAGTCGGTGTCCACACAAAGAATGATCGTTACGGCAGCGGAGCGGGGATTTTTAAGCTGACTGGCTGGCTCGAGAATTACGCATGTGTGAGACTGCGACCAATGTTTCGTTCATTTTTTTTCATTTTCCTTTCCATTCTATTTCGCTGCTGCTCTGGTTGCCCGTTTTGGTCGGTACGATTTGAGGAGCACAAAATGGACCAATAAAAAATGGGCACATAGTGCATTTGGACAATGCTTGCTATTTCACAATTATTCAATTATTTATCTCAAGAAAAATGAAATGTTATTCGTTATGATAGATGCGTAGATATATTTCCTATCAATTGATGCAAACACCTTTGCGATCTATTGAGAAATGCTCGAGTTATAAGCGTTCCAAATCTTGCATTTTTTCCTACTTGTTCAGTGCCTAGATTTTCATTTCACCCCCTATATCTTCCGGATAGACGTAGTCCTACGTCAAAATACCCCCGACTTACATCTTTTTACAAAGCGGATTCCCCCAGGCACATTGATTTAGAAGTCTGTGTTAGGGAAACACAGCTTGGTGGAAACAAAAATACCCCCGACTTGCATGTATATTCGCAGAGCGTATTTCCTCAGGTACATCGATTTTGAAGTCTGTGTTGGGGAAACCGTAAATCGGGCCAATCAAAACTTGACAGTTAAGGCGTTTAAATAACGCTTGACATTTTACAGTTATTCAATTGTTTATCTCATGGAAAATAATATTTTATTAATTGCGATAGACGCGTATTTCCTATCAATTGATGCAAACATCTTTCCGATCGGTTAAGAAATGTTAGAGTTATAAGCATTCGAAATATGGGTAGGATTGGCACACCAATCCGCAGAATAAATGTATGGGAAAAAGGTTCTTTCAGTTTTTCTGAATTGAAACCGTTTAGAGATTAGCAAATTGTAATGTATAGCATATCAAACAAATCTTAGAGAATTTCCGATGGTATGCAAATCATGAGAATTCGTTCACAGTGAAAGTAGTTATTAACGTTAACTTTATTTCATAAAAACGTCACCTGTATTCTGATTTGGCACCCTTCCTGAAAGACGTAGTTCTACGTCAAAAGAGTTTAGGAAATACAGTTCAATGCTTTCTAAAACAATATCCGAAATAATAATAAAACACAAATTAATTTTTTCATAATTTGTTTGCCAGGATATGATGAGTATGTGAATTTGGCAGTTGTTCTGAGCTTATTGATTTTCACCAATTCTTAAATTGCTTCTAGATTGAAAGTACAGTAATTTACACTTATCTCGACATTTAGCTAATTGGTCGGACCAGTAATGCGACATATTTAGTTGGACATTTTTGTAAACATAGAGTTCGGGGTCCAAATTATGACCCCACATTGAAGGTCGACACTGTACCACTGTCATCGCAAATGTTCAATTACAGGTTAAAATTACCTCCAATCCGATACTGAGTAGTGGTAATGCGACGTGCCATTGAATGTAATTTACTGTAAAATATGTCACAAGGTGGATGGGAAGAAATTTTCCAACTGTGAAAGCTGTAGCGAGTGGCAAATGCAATCGCTAAACAGAAAGGTTTAGATGGGGATATCGAGTGATAACAAAACAATAAGCTCTTTAGATTTAAGATAATTTTGTGATCCTGAAAAGGACCCTTTTTAGCCTGCATGTGAATCCAACGAGCGAACAAATCGTAATGAATGTATTTTTTTGCCATCGCTGCCTTTTAACGCTCTCTCGTTCGTCTCGTTGGACTCGCCCCTCTGGCTGAGTCTGCCGATTTGTCTCTATCCTGTGAGTGTGTACCGCTAGAGTATAAAACACGCGGACCCCAAAAAATATCTTATTTTCTTTCAAACCGTAAACCCGTGTGGTTGTACGGCATCGGCATCGTGGACGTAACAAAGGAGGACAAGTTAAGGGAAAGGCAAAGTCTCACTCGAACCGTGCAGGTCTCCAGTTCCCTGTTGGTCGCATTCACTGATTGCTCCGCAAGGGTAACTAGGCCGAAAGGATTGGTGCCGGAGCACCAGTATACCTAACAGTGATTATAGAGTTTCGGCCGTCGGAGTGCTCGAGTTGGCTTGCAAAGCTGCTCACGACAATCAGAAAACCTGCATCAAGAACAAAGCAGCTTCGGTTCGGCGCTCATCAAAGCAACAATTAGTTTCAGTGAGTGGCAAAGTGTTTCTCCGGCACGTCGCATCAAATGTAATTTACTGAACAACATGTCACAAGCTGGATGGGAAGAAATTTTCCAACTGTGAAAGCTGTGGCGAGTGGCAAACGCAATAGCTGAACAGGAAGGTTTAACCGAACAAGATGGGAATATCGAGTGATAACAAAAACACAACACCAAAGGTTCTTTTCAGAACCATCAACATATTCATAAAGAGTAAACAGTAAACTAATCCATTTTTTCAGGTAGATAGGTAGGTATTCACGTAGGAGAAGAAAATAAAATAATATATTTAAAATATATATTTAACAAAAGCTGTCCCCTTTGTATAGTCCTACGTCACTCCGGTTATGTCCCCGACATTACCCACCCGTCTTTTTTCTTTTGGGCAGTGTTGGCAGTTTATGTGTAGCGATTAGTGATTTTAAATATAAAATATAATTTAAAAAGAAGACGTGCGCTTACGGACAGTGAAGTGACTGGTGAAAACAATTTCAAAAGCTTATACGCGATATTGGTGGTTTTACAAGTGCTCTGGTTATAAAAGTGTGAATTTCTGGGCACATATCCCTAAGTGTAAAGCCCCCATAAATATTATATAGTGTTTTAACCCGAAGAAAACCCCAGTCATCGGCTATACCTAGGGTGTAGCCAGACAACAGCATGGCTTCAAGTAGCTCCGGGCCTCCGGGAGGCCGAGCTACAAACATGTACGAGGGTAAACCTACCCAACGTACCGCTCCAAGGTGGGCCGACCCACTAAACGGAAATCTTCAAATCCTGCTACTTCGTTCAACAGGAGAGAACATAATCCCGACTAATCCGTTCGTAGTAAGCAAGACGATCGCTGACGCTGTAGGAAAAAAATATTACACAGCGCGACCGCAACGAGACGACAAGAAGAGGACTCAATATATCCTTACGGCCAAGGATGAGGATATCATCGGTAAGCTCCTTTTAATTAATCAACTGATTGATGAAACCCCTATCGAAGTAATTTACCACCCTACTCTAAATCAACGTAAATGCGTTGTTACTTGCCGTGATGTCATGGACATTAAGGAATCCGAACTGGTTACAGAGCTTTCCGATCAAGGTGTGATCGATGTCAAGCGCATAACCAGGAAGGAGAATAATATTGTTGTGCCAACTGCCACTCTCATTTTAACTATTCGTGGAACTGTTGTTCCAGACTTTATTAATTTCGGATTTATTCGGGCTGGGACTAGAAATTTCTATCCCAACCCAATGCAATGCTTTAAATGCTACAAATTTGGGCATACAAGCAAACGATGCAAACGCGATAACCCGCTTTGCAGAAATTGCGGTCAAGAACATCCAGAACAAAAGGATGGAACTAAAACCTGCAACGCTTCAGCATTTTGCGTGAATTGCCAAGGGGACCATTCCTCTTCGAACAGGAAATGCCCTGTATGGCAATGCGAAAATAATATTACCAAAATCCGAGTCGACTATGGTATCTCCTATAAAAAGGCAAAGGACAAATACAATGGACAAATTAATGGACCAACATATGCAAGTGTCTTGCAAGACAAACTCCCCAACTTGCAAAAATCAGTAACCAGCTGCAACTGTAAATGCAACTGCGCTGCAACTGCCTCGGCCGTTTCGGCCTCTTCCAGCCGCGAAAGCACCCCTTCAATTGATACTACACTCGACAGTACCATGACAGATTCGACAACTGATAGTTCAACAGCTGAATCTGAGAGCGAATCAGTCATCTCCATGGATACTTCCGATGTTCCAAACAAAAATAAAAATAAAAGAAAGATTGCGAAAGGCTCATCTTCAGATTCAGATCAAAAATCCGAAGATGAAACCCTAACTAATAAAGACAAGAAAAGAACAAGAAATGAACAAAAACAGACACCAACAACAAATAACAATACAACCCCAACAGAAAACAACAACAACAACAACAACAACAACAACAACAACACTCATCAAACAAAAAACAACAATAACAACAACAGCAACGCACATTCAACAAAAAACAACACATACACAACAAACACTCCAAAGACTTCTACACCAAACAAAAACAACACCAATACCTCAAAGAAAGCTTCTCTTTCCAAGGGTAAAGGACCATCGAACTAATTCTCTTTGAATAGTTCAAACATACACACAATCAAGACTTAGGAATAAGAGTTAAAAACACCAACACATTCACTCCAATACAGAAATTCGGGATACAATGGAACATCAGAAGTATCCGACAAAATATTTTAGAACTAAAAATTCTTATTTCGAGCTCTAATCCCACAGTCATAGCCCTTCAAGAAACTATGACACCAAACAATTTCAACAAACACTTCATCCCAAAGTACATCACATACTTCAAAGAGGGTCCCAACCCCTCAAAGCACGGAGTTGCAATCGCAATCAAGGATGGCACTCCACATGATCTTCTTGCAATTACCACCGACCTTCAGGCAGTCGCCCCTTTCCAATCACTGTCGTCAGCATCTACATCACTAATAATTCTAATCCGGCCACTCTACGAGGCCAACTGGACCATCTGTTCTCCCAACTTCCCGCCCCAATCATACTTATGGGTGATTTCAACGCCCACTCATACGCCTGGGGAGGCGCATACCTCGATCAAAAAGGATCTATAATCGAAGATTTTATCTCCGACCATTCCCTACTCCTTCTAAACAACGGCCAACACACCAGAATTCATCATACTGGTACTACTTCGGCCATTGATCTTACTATGGTATCACACAAACTCTCTTCAAAACTTTTATGGAACATTCACGATGATACCTGCGGCAGCGATCATTTTCCAATTCTCATCTCCTTCGGCCAATCTTCTCCAGAGTTTCCAACAAGGCCAAGATGGAAATTTGAATATGCTGACTGGGCTGGCTCTCAATTTGATATTGAAAACCGCCTTTCCGCTAAACAAGACTGGACAGCCGAGGAATTCTCCAAAGTTGTCCTTGAGGTTGCAATGTTGCACATCCCTAGAACCAGTGGCATCCCTGGCAGGAAATGCGTCCCATGGTGGTCGCCTGAGGTGAAGGCAGCGATCAAAGGTCGACGTAAGGCCTTACGCAAACTCAGAAAGGCCCATCCGGATAACCCCCATAAGCCCACTCTGCTCACAGAGTTCCAAAGGGCTCGCAACGAAGCTCGAACTGCCATTAATTGAGCCAAACACAATAGTTGGGCTAAATTCGTCAGCGAAATTAACCCTAACACGTCGACAAAGGAGTTATGGAGTAAGATTGGTAGGCTTCATGGCAAGAAAAGAAGCAAAGAGTATAATCTTCTTATTAACGGTCAATACACCAATGACCGGAAAATCATCGCCGAGGCGTTCGGAGATTTCTTTGCATCTGCCTCCTCCAATCAAAATTACGACCAAACCTTTCAAACCCACAAAACGGAATGCGGAAAAATTCCCATCGATTTTCATACCGATGTGGAATTTGACTTCAACAAAAACCTCTCCCCCAAAGAGCTCGATTGGGTACTGAACAAAGTCAAACAAGGATCCACCGGACCCGATGACATCAGCTACCCGATGCTAAAGAAACTACCTCATCTCGGGAAAAAAGCACTTCTGAAGCTCCTCAACAAAGTCTGGGACAGTGGAACCCTCCCCAGTTGCTGGAAAGAGTGTTTAATAATCTGTATCCCGAAACCAGACATGAACAATCATCTTCTCGACAATTTCCGCCCCATCACTCTTCTAAGTTGTGTTGGGAAAGTCATGGAAAAAATAATAAATCGACGCTTAACGACCTTTCTCGAGTCAAATAAGCTGATTGATTCCAGACAATTCGCATTCCGCCCGGGAAAAGGTACAGAAGATTGCCTCGTAGCAATCGAAAAAATCCTAGACGACGCAACTGAAAAATTACAGAACATAGATATCGTTTCACTTGACCTATCCAAGGCCTTCGATCGGGCATGGAGATACCCAGTGCTGAAAAGCCTTTTCAACTGGGGGATTCGTGGGAGTTTAGGCCTCTTCATAAAAAGTTTCCTTGAAAACCGGTCTTTCAAAACCATCATCAACAACCATAGGTCTTCTTTAAAAATCCCTGAAAACGGTTTCCCCCAAGGCTCAGCACTTTCACCTACCCTTTTCAACATTGCTATGCAATCCATCTTCGAACTAATTCCCGATCACATAAAGATCATAGTCTATGCAGATGACATAACTCTTATCTCTACGAGCTGCTTCGGCTTAAATCAGAGAAAGAGGCTTCAAAAAACCTTAGACTCCATCCAAAACTGGGCTCTAAAAACAGGTTTTAAAATTTCCCCGGAGAAATCCAAGCACATGTACATTGGAAAACATCTCAGTAGGAGAACCTATCTTCAACTTAACAAAATCCCGATCCCCACAACGAGGACATTGAAAATACTAGGAGTTACTTTTGATAAGAAACTCAACTTCTTACCACATTCCCAAAAGACCAAAATAGCCAACAGAATGAAGCTGAACATTCTTTTTCTTCAATGGCACTAACGTTCCTAGAGGAACTTCGCCGTCTCAACGTAGTATTACTTGCGTCATTTTTATTAGTACTTAGTTGAGATTTCTATGCCAAATAACACGCCTTGAATGCATTCTGAGTGGCAAGCTCTAGAATACGCGTGATCACAGTGCAAGTCGGAGGAAATTTCTTTGACGAAAAATTCCCCCGACCAGAACGGGAATTGAACCCGAACCCCCGGCATGTTAGTTATGACGCTAACCACTCGGCCACGGGAGCACCACGGAAAGCTGAACATCATCAAGGCTATTGCAGGCAACCTAGCCTCTGGTCACAGAAAAACACTGCTGAATATTGTAAATGTTTGGTTGGTCCCAAAAATCCTATACGGAATAGGCACCTTCAGCCGCGGAGGGGACGGTGTGTTAAACACCATTCAACCAGTTTACAATGAAGCAGTCAGGATTGCAATCGGAGCTTTTCCCACTAGCCCCACTCTTGCCGTAATGGCTGAAAGTGGTCAACTTCCCTTCAAACACCTGGCGACAAAAGCCATCACAAATAAAGCCATCCGTCACCTGTCACTTCCCGACAGTGACCACAATGTCCCACTAATACGCAGGGCCAAAACATCATTCAACAACCTCACAAACAAAGACCTCCCCAATATTTGTGAACGGCCATCTGCTACGGGAAGAAATTGGAACGTCAAACCGCCGAACATTAACCTTGATCTTCTTAAGGCTGTCCGAGCGGGAGACCCTTCTCCAAAAATCAAAACTTGCTTCAATAACCTCATTGCATCCAATTTTCAAATTAATCACCAGGTATATACAGATGGTTCAGTCAATGCCGATGGAGTTGGATGTGGAATTTTTGAGAGTAGATACATAGGTAGCTTTTCTCTTCCACCGCAATGCTCCATCTTCAGTGCGGAAGCTTTCGCTCTTTTAATAGCTACCCAAGAATGCACCCATGATTTCCTTCCTACCACAATATTTTCCGACTCAGCTAGCTGTCTCCATGATCTTCTAAGTGGAAACAGCAAACACCCATGGATAATACAAACAGAAGAGGCTGCTTCAGATAAAAACATCTCCTTCTGCTGGGTTCCTGGTCACTCAGGAATCCGCGGAAACACAGCCGCCGACATATTGGCCGGCAAGGGCAGCAAGATGGAACCCCCAGACATGCCCTGTCCTCCATCTGACATTGTCCGCTGGGTAAAACAGCAAGTCCGTGAAAGTTGGGACATAGACTAGATAAACAGCCGTCCCACTCATCTTCATCAAATCAAAAATTCCACTCTCCCTTGGGAGGACCAATAGGTCAATAGTAGGGAAAGGCAAGTCCTTACCCGTCTTCGAATTGGGCACACTAACTTCAGCCACTCACACTTGTTCTACAGAGCCGAAAAACCCCAATGTGCTTGCAACGTAGCACCCGTTTCCGTTAGCCATCTTCTATTAGAATGCCAACATACCAAAGATGCTCGAGCCCGACACAATATAGGTCAGAGTCTCCGAGATATCCTCAATAGAGACGAGACCCAAGAAACCAATCTTATTGCGTTTCTGAAAGAAACCGACTTCTTTGGTAAAATCTAAATCGAAATACTAAGTACTTTTGAAATTGTTTATTTATTACAGTTCGCCACTTCACGGTCATGTATGCGTGTTCATGTGTGTATATACATGTATGTAACTACATACATATATATACACGCATCTATTAATACATATTCTCACATATATATTCCATTTATTACATTACTTAACTGATTTCCTAACTTTACAGCCACACTCACCAAGGAGGATAAATTCATTAAATAAACCTCTCCATTTTTCAGCTCTACTATATACCATTAAATTCAAAACCACTATATTTTATTATCTATTCAAACTGTATTTCATTTCATTTCACCCCACCCCACACCTACTCCTCCCCTCTTTCCTTCCCATACCACTCCCACTCCACTAATCCCACCCAAATCCTTTCCACTCCTTTCCTTCCTATCCTCCTGAGAAGGGCCTTTTTGTTTTTTGGCTTTGGAACACGCCTTTCGCTGGGTCACTTGTGCTTCGTTACTGCTTTGGTCCTCGGATCAGTAAATTTTTACTTTTCTTTACAGCATTAAATATCTTATGAAGCATAGGATCCCTTCCTACCTTCTTCTTTAACCGAGAGTCGAGCGGACAGATCTGATGAGTGATTTTGTAGGTTTCCCTTTCGCCAGTCCCCTCTGGACTGGTTTTATTGTGGCTCTTCACTGGGCTAGAGGCGAATGAACTGCAAAAGTTTAAAGCCTCTTAAAAACAAAGAAAGAAAGAAGAAAGAAAAAATACATTCATAGAGGCGAATGAACTGAAAAGTTTAAACCCTCTTAAAGCCAAAAAGAAGAAGAAGAAAAAAATACATTCATTACGATTTATTCGCTCGTTGGATTCAGATGCAGGCTAAAAAAGGTCCTTTTCAGGATCACAAAATTATCTTTAATCTAAAGAGTTTATTGTTTTGTTATCACTCAATATCCCCATCTTGTTCGGCTAAACCTTCCTGTTTAGCGATTGCGTTTGCCACTCGCCACACCTTTCACAGTTAGAAAATTTCTTCCCATCCAGCTTGTGACTGTGACTGTGAGTTACTGTACAACATAAATTATATTTAATGCGACGTGCCGAAACACCACCCAGTGTCGCATTGGAGGCGATTTTAACCTGTAATTGAACATTTGCGATGACAGTGGTACAGTGTCCACTTTTAATGTGGGGTCAAAATTTGGACCCCGAACTCTATATTTACAAAAATGTCCAAATAAATATGTCGCATTACAGGTCCGTCCAATTAGCTAAATGTCGAGCTAAATGTAAATGACTGTACTTTCAATCTAAAATCAATTTAAGAATTGGTGAAAATTGAATAATCGGGAAAGTCCCCAACCATCAATAAGCTCAGAACTGCCAAATTCTCATACTCAAACAAATTATCTCCTGGCAAACAAATTATGAAAACATAAATTTGTGTTTTATCATTATTTGGGATATTGTTTTAGAAAGCATTGAACTGTATTTCGTAAACTCTTTTTTGGAAGGTTTAATGGCCCTGAAAATCGCCATGTTTTATGGAATGGTTCCAATTTAGAAAACCTAGTACTCGTGGCTTTGAAAAAAAACCATTTCGAACGCCCTCGATGCCGCCTTGTTCTGGATTTGCCACCAAAGCAGTTTGTATAAAGAACACGGTGGCGGCTAGGTGGACTGGTACTAACGCGCTCGGCCTAGCTACCCTTGTGGAGCAATTGGTGAATACACCTACGGGGAATTGCAAACCAACACGGTTCGAGCGGGATTTTGCCTTTCTCTTCACTTTTCCTCCTTTGCCATGTCCAGACATGGCTGCTTGTTTTGGTTTGTTGATGTGATGTGATGCGAAACGATGTGGTGTACGGTTTCGATGAGAATGATCGTTACGGCAGCGGAGCGGGGATTTTTAAGCTGACTGGCTGGCTCGAGAATTATGCATGTGTGAGACTGCGACCAATGTTGAATTTGTTTGCCAGGATATGATGAGTATGTGAATTTGGCAGTTGTTATGAGCTTATTGATTTTCACCAATTCTTAAATTGCTTCTAGATTGAAAGTACAGTAATTTACACTTATCTCGACATTTAGCTAATTGGTCGGACCAGTAATGCGACATATTTAGTTGGACATTTTTGTAAACATAGAGTTCGGGGTCCAAATTATGACCCCACATTGAAGGTCGACACTGTACCACTGTCATCGCAAATGTTCAATTACAGGTTAAAATTACCTCCAATCCGATACTGAGTGGTGGTAATGCGACGTGCCATTGAATGTAATTTACTGTAAAATATGTCACAAGCTGGATGGGAAAAAATTTTCCAACTGTGAAAGCTGTGGCGAGTGGCAAATGCAATCGCTAAACAGCAAGGTTTAGCCGAACAAGATGGGGATATCGAGTGATAACAAAATAATAAACTCTTTAGATTGAAGATAATTTTGTGATCCTGAAAAGGACCCTTTTTAGCCTGCATGTGAATCCAACGAGCGAACAAATCGTAATGAATGTATTTTCTTCTTCTTCTTCTTCTTCTTTTTGGCTTTAAGAGGGTTTAAACTTTTCAGTTCATTCGCCTCTAGCTCTGAGAAGAGCCTTTGAGAACCAGTCTTGAGGAGGCTGGTGAAAAAGAAGAAAAACCACACTCAGCAGACCTGTCTGTTCAGTTGTAAAACCGGGTGAAGGTAGGAAGGAATCCTATGCTATGTAAGATGTTTAATATAGGCTGTAAAGAAATTGTATTGTTATTAATTAGTACCAAAGCGGCGACGAAGCATCGTAGAACCAAGCTCTAGAACAAAGGGAAAGGGAGGGAGTGGGGGGTGGGTGAAAAGGAAGGGATGATGAGGAAAAGGGTGGGATACAGAGGAAAGGAATGAACGGAGGCAAATGCGATGTTGGGTGATTTATGAATGTAGTAAAGTTTAATGGTGTTAGTAAAATGCTGGATAAGAATGAATTAGTGTAGTTAGGAAATGTTATGTCAGAGGTAATGTAAATTTTATAGTACTGGTTATGTATTGTAAATTATATATAGGTGATGTAAATTATATAGTACTGCTAAATATGCTGAAAGATTAATGTAAGTAAAGGTTGTTGTGAATTAAGCGGAAATGTTTATTGGTTATATATTATTATATGATTTAACATTTTTATGTATTTTTCTGTGTTTATATGTATACCGTACATACGCAAAATTCTGTTTGCTTTTATGATTTTGTTTTTATACATATGTATGCATGCGTATGTACATGTATACATGTATACACGTTTATTAATTTATATATGGATACGTAACGGTGAAGTGATTAATTTAAATAAAGATATGTTTTAGAATTTAGATTTTACCAAAGAAGCCGGTTTCTTTCAGAAACGCAATTAAATTGGTTTCCTGTGTCTCGTCTCTACTAAGAATGTCTCGGAGACTCTGACCTATATTGTGTCGGGCACGAGCATCTTTGGTGTGTTGGCATTCTAGTAGAAGATGCCTAACTGAAACTTGGGCTGAGTTACATGCGCAAAGTGGTCTTTCGGTTTTCTCCATTAGGTGTGAGTGTGTGAAAAAAGTGTGTCCAATTCGAAGACGGGTTAGCACCCGTCTTTCTTTGCTGTTGTTTTGATCGAACCAAGGAAGCGTGGTATTTTTGATTTGATGGAGATGGGTGGGAGGGCTATTTAACCAGCCTATGTTCCAGCTTTCGCGAATTTGCTGACTGACCCAGCGAACTATATCAGTTCAAGGACAGGGTATAACTGGTGGTTCTATTTTGCTACCCTTACCGGCCAGTTTGTCTGCGGCTGTGTTTCCGAGGATTCCGGAATGACCAGGAACCCAACAGTAGGAGACGTTTTTTTCTGAAGCAGCCTCTTCTGTCTATATTATCCATGGGTGTCTACTGTTTCCACTGAGCAGGTCTTGAAGACAGCTAGCTGAATCGGAGAAAATTACCGTAGGAAGGTGATCATGGGTACACTCTTGTGTAGCTATTAATAGAGCAAAAGCTTCCGCACTGAAGATGGAGCATTGCGGTGGAAGAGAAAAGCTACCGGTGTATCTGTTCTCGAAGATTCCACACCCAACTCCATCGGAGTTAACAGAACCGTCTGTGTAGACCTGGTGTACGTTATGAAAGTGAGTAGCCGTGAGATGGTTGAAGCAGGCTTTAATTTTTGGTGGAGGGTCGCCCGCACGGACAGTCTTGAGAAGATCAAGATTCACGTTCGGCGGTATGGCGTTCCATTTTCTTCCCGTGGCAGTTGAAAGTGCACATATATCGGGAAGGTCTTGGTTCGTGAGGTCTTTGAACCAATTTATAGCTCGAATTACTGATGGTGCATTGGGGTCATTGTCAGGAAGTGAGAGTTGTCGGATGGCTTTGCTCGTGATGATTCTTGTTACAAGGTGTTTGAAAGGCAGATGACCACTTTCCGCCATAACAGCAAAAGTGGGGCTTGTGGTGAAGGCTCCTATTGCTAGCTTTATTGCTTTGTTGTAGATGGGTTCAATAGTGTTGAGTACTCTGTCCCCACCACGGCTGAAGATGCCTATTCCGTAGAGGATTTGGGGGATCAACCAGACATTGATAATTTTGAGCAATGTTTCTCTGTGTCCAGAGGATAAACTTCCTGTAATAGACTTCAGGATATTCATTTTACCGTTGGCTGCTTTTTTGACTAATTGAGCATGATGTAAAAAGTTAAGCCTGGTATCGAAGGTTACGCCCAGTATTCTTAGTGTTCTCTTCTGAGGGATTTCGGTTTGATTAAGCTTTAGGGCAAATTTCTTTTCGAGTGTTTTGCCAATGTGAATGAATCGGGATTTTTCTGGCGAAAATTGTAATCCTATGTTTTGGGCCCAGTTTTGTATGGAATCAATTGTACTTTGAAGTCTCTTTCTCTGTGCTAACCCAAAGCCACTGACAGAAACAAGAGTGATATCATCAGCATAAACAAAAATGTTTATACTGTCGGGAATTAATTCGAAAATAGGTTGCATGGCAACAGTGAAGAGTGTTGGAGAAAGGACCGAACCTTGGGGAAAACCGTTTTCAAGGATTTTCAATGAAGACTTGTGATTGTTGATGATTGTTTTAAAGGTTCTGTTTTCCAGAAACCCTTTGATGAAGAAGCCTAATCTACCACGAACCCCCCAGTTGAAAAGATTTTTCAGAACTGGGTACCTCCATGCTCGATCGAAGGCCTTGCTAAGATCGAGTGATACAACATCTGCGTGCAGATAACGTTCAGCGGCGTCGTCTAGGACTTTTTCGAGAGCTACGAGGCAGTCTTCTGTGCTTTTACCCGCGCGGAAGGCAAATTGTCTAGGGTCAAGCAGCTTGTTTGACTCTAAAAAGGTCGTTAAGCGCCGGTTGATAATTTTCTCCATGATTTTACCTATGCAACTCAGAAGAGTGATGGGACGGAAGTTGTCCAGCATGTGATTATTTTTGTCTGGTTTAGGCAGGGAGACCATTAGGCCTTCTTTCCAGCAATTTGGGAAAATTCCACTATTCCATACATTGTTGTAAAGTTTTAAAAGAACTTTTTTCCCAAGATAGGGTAGGTTTTTCAGCATTGGGTAGCTGATATCATCTGGTCCAGTGGAGCCGCGTGGTGCTTTGTTTAAGGCCCATTCTAGTTCTTTGAGGGAAATAGTTTTGTTGAAGTCAAAATTTGCGTCGGTGTTTTAACAATGGGGATTTTTTAATCAATGGGGATTTTTTTCGCATTCTGCCTTGCGGGTTTGGAAGGTAGTATCGAAGCTTTGGTTGGATGAGGTGGAGGCAAAGAAATCTCCGAAAGCCTCTGCTATAGTTTTCCGATCATTTGTATAATGACCGTTAATTAAAAGGTTGTATTCATTGTTCCTTTTTTTGCCATGAAGTCTGCCAATTTTGCTCCATAATTCCTTTGACGACGTGTTGGGATTAATATCGTTGACGAATTTAATCCAGCTGTTATGCTTGGCTGTTTTAATAATAGCTCTAGCATTGTTGCGAGCCCTTTGGAATTCCTCTAGCAAAGTGTGCTTAGATGGGTTATCCGGATGGGCCTTTCTTAGCTTGCGTAAGGCTTTTCTTCTGTCTTTGATGGCTTTATTTACTTCAGGTGTCCACCATGGGACGCATTTTCTACCAGGATTTCCGCTGATTCTAGGAATGTGCCGTATTGCAACCTCAAGAACGGCTTGGGAAAAGTCCTCGGGTGTCCAATCTTGTTTGGCTGAGAGGCAGCTTTCAATGTCACATTGATAGCCAGCCCAGTTTGCATATTCAAATTTCCATCTCGGCCTTGTTGAAACTTCTGGAGAAGGTTGGCCAAGGGAAATACATATTGGGAGATGATCGCTGTTGCAGCAATCATCGTGGGTGTTCCATGAAAGCTTTGAACAAAGTTGAGGGGATACGATGGTGAGATCTATGGCCGAAGAAGAGCCAAAAGGAGAATTGATTCTGGTGTGTTGGCCGTTGTTCAGAAGAGTGAGAGTATTATCGGAGAGAAAATCCTCTAAAATGGAACCTCTTCGATTGAGGTATGAACATCCCCAGGCGTATGAGTGAGCATTGAAATCACCCATAAGGAGAACTGGGGAGGGAAGTTGGTTAAGAAGATGGTCCAGTTGATTCCGTAGAAGAGCCGGGTCGGACGTAGGAGAAATGTATATGCTGGCTACTGTGATTGGAAAAGGAAGGTTTATTCGTATTGCCACTGCTTGTAGAGCGGTGTTAACGGGGAGAAAATTGTGGGGGGTGCCGATTTTTATTGAAGTTGCAACCCCGTTGAATGAAGGGTTGGGTCCTTCTTTGAAATAAGTGGTGTATCCTTTGATAGAATCTTTGTGAAAATTTCTCTGCGTCATAGTCTCTCGAAGAGCTATGATTGTGGGATTATATTTATAAATTAATGTTTGTAATTCCGGAAAATTTCTTTGGAGACTTCGAATGTTCCATTGAATAGCTAGTTTGCTCGTTGGAGTGAATGTATTGACGAGTAAGGTGGATCTTATTTCCCCTTTGAAGGGGTGCTGTTCTTTCCGGATTTTTTTTTTCCAATTCATTTATTTGTAAGGCTCAATCGCATGAGCTTTGCGGAGCCACTAATTCATGATTTGTTTTTACAGAATTTCAACTTAAATCTATGTTTAGTAGGTTTCGACCGATTACTCGCGGTTTACTCGAGGTTAGAGGGGCAACAATTTTTGTGGGATGGATCAGGTTAGGGATATGGATATGAGGTATCGTTGTCTCAACCGAGAGTTGCCGCACGCACTGTTTTTTTTTTTTTTTTTTTTTTTTTTTATAGAGGTGAGGAACGCTCTTCCAGCCTTATCTGGGAAGGGATAACCCAGACGTCGAGTGGGGATCGCACCCACAAAAACCAAGCCCTCTACTCGTAGCCTCATTCCCCCCGGGACCACATCTAGGCGACTACTTCAGGGGGCGGCTGTGCTCATGCACTTCACGAGTTTTCAACGCTAACTAGCGTTGATCCTTCCCTTTTTCTCTATACATCTCATTTACGTTTCCGTTGTACTCCGCCACGCACATCCGCAGCACAGGCTTCCTTTTACCCGTCGAGACGTGTACCGATTAGGAATTGCCCTCCAACTTGACGCGCAACCCGTCACAGTCACCCTCGCGGGGTTTCTCACCTGTCGAGACGTGAACCGATTAGGAAGCGCCCTCCATCTTGACGCGCGCCCCGTCACAGCCACCCTCGCAGGATTTCTCTTCCCAACGGAGCGCCGATTAGGCAGTGCCCTCCAACATAACGCGCACTCCGTCACAGCAACTCTCGTGGGGGTACCCACCGATTTGATGATGCTCTCCTAGGCTCTCGCTCCGCCGAAACGACCCTCGCAATGTTCCTCTCTCAATCCACCAACAGGCATTGCCAGCATTTTCTTGACCCTGCTCTCCAGATTCCGCTTATCCGTCGAGACGTGTACCGATTAGGAATTGCCCTCCAGCTTGACGCGCAACCCGTCACAGTCACCCTCGCGGGGTTTCTCACCTGTCGAGACGTGAACCGATTAGGAAGCGCCCTCCAACTTGACGCGCGCCCCGTCACAGCCACCCTCGCAGGATTTCTCTTCCCAACGGAGCGCCGATTAGGCAGTGCCCTCCAACATAACGCGCACTCCGTCACAACGACTCTCGTGGGGTACTACACTTTGCAACAGCCCTCGCATTTGTTCCTCTTCTATGGTCAGGGGTTATTACTACGCTGGTCGGCCCTCCACTTCCGCTGTAGCTCGGACATGATGTGTATGATTACACTGTTCACAGCGTTCCAGGTGCCCTCGTCGCGACACATTTTCTCTACTATGTTCCCGGCATGAAGGGCAGGCAGCCCCTCGCGTCTTGCGGTGAACCTGGGACACACAAATACCACGTGTTCTGGTGTTTCCTCCACATCTTCACACTCCGGACAGAGTGGCGACGTTGCGTGCCCGAACCGGTGCAAATATTGCCTGAAGCAGCCATGTCCAGACAGGAACTGTGTCAGATGAAAATTCACCTCCCCGTGCTTCCTGTTCAGCCAGGTCGATAGTACCGGTATGAGCCCATACGTCCACCTGCCTTTCTCCGCCGTGTCCCATTCCTGCTGCCACTTCAAGAGTGATTCTACTCTCGCTGTTTTCCGGATACCCCTGATTTCCTTTCGTCTGTAGCACTCTCTGTCTTCCGCCAGAGTGATGCCAATAGGGATCATGCCGGCGATAACGCAGACTGCCTCCAACGAGATCGTCCTATACGCGCTCGCAACTCTCATCGCCATGAGCCGAAACGTACGGTCCAGTTTTCTACGATTCCGGTGGGTTTCGAGAGCCGCCGACCAGGCTGGTGCTCCGTACCGCAGTATGGACGAGGATACAGCAGCCAGGAGACGCCTTTTGCTACTGCAAGGTCCTGCGTTATTCGGCATTATTCTCGCTATCGCGCTAATGGACTTCTCTGCTTTCTCGCAGACGTAGTCGACGTGGTTGTTGAAATTCAGCCGGTCGTCGATCATAACTCCCAAATATTTCAACCTACGCTTAGAAGGTATCACGTGTTCCCCGACTGTAATTTCCGCTCGCTGCACGGCTTTGCAGTTACTCACCAACAATACTTCCGTTTTATTATGAGCAATCTGCAGTTTCGCTGCTTGCATCCAGTTCTCTACTGAGACGATGGACTCGATTGCAAGCATCTTCACCTCTTCGAGTGTCTCGCCTGCCACTGTGAGAGCGATATCATCCGCGAAGCCCACGATCTCCACGCCTTTGGGAAGCTTCAGATTCAGTACTCCGTTATACATTACGTTCCAGAGCGTTGGGCCCAGGATAGAGCCTTGTGGTACTCCGGCCGTTATATTCAACGTTGTCTGCCCCGTGCTCGTCTCGTAGACTAGGACGCGGTTCTGGAAGTAGCTTCCTAGAATTCTGCACAGGTACCCAGGAACCTTCATACGGTGTAGGGACTCGGCAATGGCTTCCCAGCTAGCGCTGTTGAAAGCATTCCTCACGTCGATCGTTACTATAGCACAATGTCGGTCGCCCCTCCGCTTTTGCTGTGACGCCTTCTCTGCCTTTTCAACCACTGTCCGGATAGCATCAACGGTGGACCTACCTTTCCGGAATCCAAACTGCATCTTTGACAGACCATGGTCACTCTCCGTACATTTCGTCAGTCTGTTGAGGATAATCCTTTCCAAGAGTTTCCCAAGAGTATCCAGCAGGCATATAGGCCTATAGGATGTTGGTACCCCCGGGGGCTTTCCTGGTTTTGGCAGCAACACTAACTTTTGGATCTTCCATTTCTTAGGAAAGTGACCATCATCCAAGCCGCACGCACTGTAGCATTGTGCATAAAGACCAGGGATAGCATCTGGTGTTCGACTATCTGTCGAGGGGGGGCGACGGTGAGATGAGGGGAGGGGACAAGACAAACAAAAAAAATAACGAAAAAGAAAAAAAAAACACACAAAAGCATTAAATTCTTATGCTAGTTCGTTTCACAAACATATAGATCAACTGCATATAGCAGATGTCGCGAGTTCCCAACACGTCTCTAACAGGAACATAGGGTTGTCTTCTTTGGGCCCTAAGGGCATTCAAAAGGTACTCTCTGGCTGCGTAATTATCCGTACATTGCCAAACTGCGTGATCGATGTCATCGTAACCGTTTCCACACCGACAGACGTTGCTTTGAACAAGATTTATTCTGTGGAGATGCACATCTATCGAGTAGTGATTGGACATAAGTCTACTCATTACACGAATGAAGTCACGACTTATGTCCAAACCTTTGAACCACGCTTTCGAAGAAACCTTTGGAATAATTGAATATAACCACCGCCCAAGACATCCAGTGTCCCAATCGGTTTGCCAACTCAAGAGGGAACTCTGACGCAGTAATTGGAAAAATTCATCGTATGAAATCTGTCTATCAAACAATTCGCCTTCCTGGGCACCCACCTTTGCGAGAGTGTCCGCTTTCTCATTGCCAGGAATTGAGCAATGAGAGGGGACCCATACAAAGGTTAACTTATAAGATCTTTCGATCAGTGCACTCATCTGCTGCCTCACTTTTGCGAGGAAATAAGATGGGTGCCTACTAGTTTTCATCGACTGGAGAGTCTCAAGCGAACTGAGACTATCCGAGAAAATAAAGTAATGGTCTGCAGGCTTGATGGAGATCATCCCCAATGCGAAGTCGATTGCTGCCAGCTCAGCAACATAAACGGAACAAGGTTCCTGCAGTTTACGGAAGGCGCTCGAATTTTCATTGAAAACACCGAAGCCAGTGGATCCATTGAGGCGAGACCCATCAGTGAAGTATCTTTTCATGCAATTGACTTTTTGGTACTTTCGGTTAAAAATACGGGGAATGAAAGTTGGTCGAAGCTGATCTGAAATCCCAAGTATTGCTTGTTTCATCGACAGATCGTATTCAATTGAGGAACTGCTGATGGTGAAGTGAGCACGATCTGGAGTAAACGATGGAAGACAAATATCTGACGAAATATAGTGGTAATAAATTCTCATAAACCGAGATTGTATATTTAGATGAAGAATTTTTTCAAAGTTTTCAATCACAAGTGTGTTCGTGACACCGCATTTCACCAGTATTCTGAGAGAAAGTTCCCAGAATCGGTTCTGTAGAGGAGTTACTCCTGCCAGAACCTCGAGACTCATGTTATGCGTTGAGTGCATACAGCCGAGAGCTATACGCAGACAATGATATTGAATTCGTTCCAATTTTAGAAGGTGACTTTTAGCTGCTGAGAGAAAGCAGAAAGAGCCATACTCCAGAATAGATAGAATAGTTGTTTTATAAAGCGTTATGAGATCTCCCGGATGAGCTCCCCACCACGTGCCGCAAATCGAACGGAGAAAGTTGACCCTCTTTTGACATTTTTGCTTCAAATACGTAATGTGGGTATTCCAAGTGCATTTTGAATCAAACCAGACACCAAGGTACTTGAAGGTCAATGATTGGGTAATGCTTCTGCCCAAAAGCTTGAGTTGCAGTTGGGCTGGGAACCGCTTTCGAGTAAACACTACCAGTTCTGTTTTCTGCGGCGAGAATTCGATCCCTAAGTTCCTTGCCCAGGAAGACAAGTTACCTAGGGAATTTTGCAATGGTCTTTGCAAGTTTTCGGCATGGGAACCTCTGACGGAAACCACACCATCATCTGCAAGTTGTCTTAGCGTGCATTGTTCTGCCAAACAACTGTCAATATCTTTCACATAAAAATTATAAAGAAGGGGGCTGAGACATGAGCCTTGGGGTAGACCCATATAACTATTTCTGGAAGTTGTCAGTTGTCCAAGGGTAAAGTTCATTCGCTTTTCTGACAACAAATTGTACAAGAAGTTATTCAAAATTCCAGGAAGTCCACATCTGTCCAGATTGTCTGACAGAATTTCTATGGAAACCGAATCAAAAGCTCCCTTAATATCCAAGAATACTGAAGCCAGTTGCTCCTTGTGCGCAAAGGCCAGTTGAATATCCGTAGAAAGCAACGCTAGACAATCGTTTGTTCCTTTGCTCTTACGAAACCCAAATTGTGTACTTGATAGCAAATTATTTGTCTCGATCCATTGATCGAGTCTTCGAAGGATCATTTTCTCCAGCAATTTTCTAATGCACGAGAGCATAGCAATCGGACGGTATGAGTTATGGTCAGACGCTGGTTTGCCAGGTTTTTGAATTGCTATTACTTTGACCTGTCTCCATTCGGGTGGCACAATATTGTTTTCTAGTAGGGTATTGAATAAGTCTAGCAAGCGTCTTTTCGCGATATCGGGAAGATTTTTTAGAAGAACGAATTTAATCATATCGCTTCCGGGTGAAGAGTTGTTCGATGAAAGAAGAGCCATAGAAAATTCCAGCATTGAGAATGGTCTGTCCAGAGGTCCACCGCTTAGAGACGTTTCTCGAAGAATATGTTGGGCTGGAACTGAGTCTGGACAAACCTTTTTAGCGAAATCGAATATCCATCGGTTGGAGTATTCCTCACTCTCGTTAGTAGATGAGCGGTTACGCATGTTACGAGCTACCCTCCACAAGGTACGTATTGAGGTTTCACGAGAAAGACCTTCAATGAAATTGCGCCAGTAACCGCGTTTTTTTGCTTTAATTAATTGTTTCAGCTGTATTTCAAGCTTCGAATATTCCTCGAAGTGTGTGGATGTTCCATGTCTACGAAAAGCTTTGAAAGCATCCGATTTTTTCAAATACAATTTTGTGCATTCGTCGTCCCAGCCAGGAGTGGCTGGTTTTCTTTTAAACGGAGCACTTGGAACTTTTCTTCTTTGTGCTTCCAATGAGTTTTTATAGATCAAATCTACGAAAAATCGATATTCTTCCAATGGTGGAAGTATATCTATTGATTCGACACCAATTGTTACCGCCGTTGCAAATTTTTGCCAGTCGATGTTCCTTGTTAGATCAAATGGAACTCGAGATGGTTCAGTGGATTGCGGGCTACACTTGATTGATATATTGATTGGCAAGTGATCGCTACCATGGGGATCATTGATGACCTTCCACTGACAATCTAATGATAGCGAGCTTGAGCAAAAAGATAGGTCGAGTCGACTTTCTCGAGCCGGAGGTTTTGGAATTCGTGTCGCTTCACCAGTGTTCAAGATAGTTAAATTGAAATCGTCACATAAATCGTAAAAAATAGCCGCTCTAGCGTCATCATAAGGATCACCCCACCCAGTACCGTGGGAGTTCATGTCACCCAGTATTAGAACTGGGGATGAGAGAATCGAGACTGGATTCCAAAGTTGACTACGGCTAATGTTAGTATTTGGAGGAACGTATACTGAAGCTATGCAAAGTTCTTTATTCTTTGCCGTTATTTGACACGCGACAATTTCGACGTCTGATAGAGCTGGGAGAGGAATTTTATAGAAAGAGTAGCACTTTTTGATCCACAAAAGTACTCCTCCATAAGAATCATTTCTATCCAGGCGAATAATGTTAAAATCGTGGAAGTTGAGTTCTGTATCAAAAGAAAGCCATGTTTCAGAAAGGGCGAATATATCACAGTCATAATTTTGAAGTAGAAATTTGAACGAGTCTAGTTTAGGCACTAGACTAGGGCAGTTCCATTGTAGCACATTGATCATATCTCCTACTACGTTATGTGAATTATCCATCGAAAGATATGATTGATGCAAGGAGGGGCCATGAAACAGTCAATTGCTTAAGATAAGACTTCAGAGATGGAAGCAAGGCAGAAATAAGGCTTCTAAGGGGGTCTTGAATATTGAGGGTGTTTAATATAAAGTCCACAATGTCCGAAAAAGCTATCAATCCTCGATTGGACGCGAATTTTCTATGAGAAGATCGAGGGGCAGCGTTTTTGTTTCTCTCTCTTCTGGGTAACGGCGTATAATCCTTACTGCAACCAGGAATTGGCTGAGAAGGAGTCTTCGGATTAGTTTTTTTACCATTATCCTTGGAATTAGACAGTCTTCTGAGGATCATTTTAGCTTTCTTACGGTGCATCATTGGTGAAGAGAGTTTTCTTTTTTGAGAATCATCCTTTGTCGAAGATTCTGGTGCAGCCGTAGTGTGATCCTCATCAGAATCAGAGTCCAATTCTTGAGTTGACAAAACCGAAAATTGGTTTTCATCATGAGCGGCTGATGCGGCCTTGAGCATTTCAGCATAAGTCCGCTTGGAGCGTCCTGTGATAGAACGCTTCACTTTATCGGAGTGCTGTGTGTACTTTGGGCACTCCTGTAGTTCGTGAGGATTCTCGCCACAGTGGATACATTTTTCCAATGTTTGTGTACAAGAATCCTCACTGTGTTTTTCACCACATTTACCGCAGCGGAACTTGTTGCCGCAATGGCTGGAAGAATGTCCCAAAATTTTACAGATGGTGCAATTATAGACCCGCGGTACAAACAAGCGCACCGGAAAAAAAAACACTATCTACTTTCACATAGTTCGGGAGAACACAACCAGCGAAAGTCACCCGAAACGAGTGTGAAGGCTTATAGACTTTTTGGTTGTCTTCCAAAGATGCTGCATGTAGTTGCCTAACATCCAGAATTTTCACAAGCTCACCAATTAGGGAGTTTTTAAAACAACCCGATGCTTTTTTCAATTCTTCAACACTCAGACTCGCATCGGAGACTACGCCTTCTATCTCCACATCTCGAGAAGGGATGTAAATGTGGTACTCCCTGTTGAAAATCTCGTGGTCAACAATCTTGTTCGCCACATCAAAAGTCGGTGCTTCCACACGCAGTTTGTCCGGTCTCTCTTTACGTATCAAGACATCCGGATACTTACGCAGCAAATCTCTTGAAATGTCAAGAGTTCTCAACGATTTCTCCTTGGGCCGAAAGAAAACAACCCATGGTGCCTTTGAGGACTGTTGGTAATAGCGCGTCCGCGCAACAATAGCATCAGCAGACGCCATAACGGTTGCGCAAACGGTGCGCAACCGTCTATGAAAAACAAAAAAAAACTTTCTCACAGACACGCACACACACACACGCGCGCGCGCAAAAACTCAACTTAAAACTAACTTAGACTTAAAATTAACGTAAACTAAAAAAATATTTCAAAACTAAAATTGCTTTCCAAAAAAAAATTCTTCAAAAAAAAAAATATTAATTATAATCCGAACAACCTTGAACACCGCTATTTGGAGAGCGATACAAAGCCGCGCGCTACAAGGTAAACACTATAGCGCGACGGCAAAATCTATTGTTGTACTTCTCTGTTTTGTTGACGGCGTTCAGTGGAACGAATGAACAGGCCACCGATCCGGGCTTCCCAGAGAGGCGCGTCCTGTTGCTTTTGGTGCAGTTCACTTGCGACGAAAGCAGAAAAAAACCAACTAAAAACCACTTTAGAAGAAGGAAAAAAACAGCTTCGATTTATTACTAACAGAGCACGAACAATAGACGTCCGGCTCTTACAATTGATCGATGAGGAATGGCTTTCCGGATTTCTTGTAATTTTTGTTTTGTTTGTTGTTGTTTTGTGTGTTGTTGTTTTGTGTGATGTTGTTTTGTGTGTTATTGTTTTGTGTGTTATTGATTTGTGTGTTGTTTTGTGTGTTGTTGTTTTGTGTGTTGTTGTTTTGTGTGTTGCTGTTTTGTGTGGTGTGGTGTGGTGCGTTGTTTTGTGTGTTGTTTTTTTGTGGTGTGGTTTCCGTTGATTCCTGATTGTTTCGTGTCTTCTTCCTTTGTTTCTCTTTATTTTGGCGAAGTTCATCTTCCGAGGTTTTTAGCTCTTCTGAAGATGTGTTTTTGAAAGATATCTTCCTCTTGGTTTTCCTTGGGGCCTCAGATATTGTCATTGAAACATCGGAATCATATTCTGATTCGGTGGTCGAGGTATCAGATTCGGACATAGTAGTGTCAACTGTGGATGGAGTGCTTTCGCGACTTGTTTCCGGACTTGTTTCAGCTGAAACGCAACTACATTTGCATTTGTTGCAGCTAGCAGTCGGTTTTTGGAGGTTATTTAATCTGTCTTGTAGGACACTTGAATAGGAAGGTCCATTATTTTTAACGTTGTATAGATCCTTGGCTTGTTTATATGAGATGCCTTGATCTATTCTGATTTTGGTTATGTCGTTTTCTTTTTGCCATATTGGACACTTCCTGTATGAAAAGGAGTGGTTTCCTTGGCAATTAATGCAGTGGGCGACATCGTTACACGTTTTGTTTTCTGTGCCATGTTCCTTGCCGCAATTTCGACAGAGTGGATTCTCGCGTTGGCATCGTTTCGACGTATGTCCAAAGCGGAAGCACTTGAAACATTGCATCGGACTTGGGTAAAAATTCCTAGTCCCGATGCGGAGGAATCTGAATAAAATCACTTCTGGGATCACTGTCCCACGAATGGTCAAAATTAGAGTAGCTGTAGGGATAACTACATCTTTTTCCTTCCTAGTGATCCGTTTAACTTCGATCACGTTTTGGTCGGCAAGTTCGGTAAGAAGTACGTCTTCTTTCATATCGATCACTTCACGACATGTGACAACGCATTTGCGTTGATTTAATGTTGGATGGTATATCACCTCAACAGGTGTCTTATCGATCAGTTCATTTATTAAGAGGAGCTTACCGATAGTGTCCTCGTCTCTGGCTGTTAAGATGTATTGCGTTCTCTTCTTATCGTCCTTTGATGGTCGGGCGTTGTTTTTGTTAAAATCTTTCACGGTATTGGTGATGGTTTTACTCACGATAAATGGGTTGGATGGTAGTTCTTTATCTCCGGTAGCACGTAACAGTAAAATTTGTAAATTACCGTTCAGAGGGTCAGTCCATTCTGGAGCGGTACGTTGAGTTGGCTTCCTTTGGTAGAGGTTTGTAGCCCGGCCTCCCGGAGGCCCGGAGCTACTAGACGCCATTATGTTGCCTGGCTACACCCTGGGTATAGCCGGCAGAATGATTTTGGTTACCACGAACCAACAAACACTATTCGGATATATCTCCGAAAAACGATCAACACACCGAATGGAGAAAAGGAAATAATCCAAATGTAACTCACTGTAGATCGCGAAAAATTCTGGGAAAAATGCACTTAAAAATTTTCAGAAGTATACACACTCGGTTTAATCACTTCACCGTATGGAATTTGTTTACATATATTAACACTATGTATGTATCTAAGATGCACTATAGAGGGGAGCGTCAGTGACGCCGCAAAAGCGCGCGCTTTTCCGGTTAGCCGGTAAGCGCCCGCTCTTAACGGTCGAAACGAGCTGTTGCTTTCTCTTGTTCGCCTTTTGCTCCAACGCTGATTTTAAATAAATCTCCTTCGGATCGCCAAAATCGCCAAGGGGTGACTACCCAGTCTGCTATCCAGGAATCCAAAACGCCGAGCTGCTGAAAAAAACGACCTTCTCGGTCGGAGGTTAAAATCAGTATGATGGTGAATGTATTTTTTTTTTGCCATCGCTCCCTTTTAACGCTCATTCGTTCGTCTCGTTGGACTCGCCCCTCTGGCTGAGTCTGCCGATTTGTCTCTATCCTGTGAGTGTGTACCGCTAGAGTATAAAACACGCGGACCCCAAAAAAATATCTTATTTTCTTTCAAACCGTAAACCCGTGTGGTTGTACGGCATCGGCATCGTGGACGTAACAAAGGAGGACAAGTTAAGGGAAAGGCAAAGTCTCACTCGAACCGTGCAAGTCTCCAGTTCCCTGTTGGTCGCATTCACTGATTGCTCGGCAAGGGTAACTAGGCCGAACGGATTGGTGCCGGAGCACCAGTATACCTAATAGCGATTATAGAGTTTCGGCCGTCGGAGTGCTCGAGTTGGCTCGCAAAGCTGCTCACGACAATCAGAAAACCCGCATCAAGAACAGAGCAGCTTCGGTTCGGCGCTCATCAAGGCAACAATTAGTTTCAGTGAGTGGCAAAGTGTTTCTCCGGCACGTCGCATCAAATGTAATTTACTGAACAACATGTCACAAGCTGGATGGGAAGAAATATTCCAACTGTGAAAGCTGTGGCGAGTGGCAAACGCAATAGCTAAACAGGAAGGTTTAACCGAACAAGATGGGAATATCGAGTGATAACAAAAACACAACACCAAAGGTTCTTTTCAGAACCATCAACATATTCATGAAGAGTAAACAGTAAACTAATCCATTTTTAAGGTAGATAGGTAGGTATTCACGTAGGAGAAGAAAATAAAACAATATATTTAAAATATATATTTAACAAAAGCTGTCCCCTTTGTATAGTCCTACGTCACTCCGGTTATGTCCCCGACATTACCCACCCGTCTTTTCTTAGTTACGATCAAGGATGGAAAACAAGGAAGCATGATGCGATTCACGATTAATCGCAAACCGCACAGATCGCGATCTGTACAAACTGCGTCTGGCTATGAATCCTCTCCCATCATAACAAAATAATGTTCTCTTGGTAACTCTGAGGTAACCAAACCATTGCTAGACTGAATCTGGTTCGAATAATTGAGTTACTCTCCTCACCCGTAACAAGAATTTGCTCCATGGGAATGAGTATCTCTATGGCGTACGATTTACGATTCTTGCACTCTCGCCCGTGTTTAATTTTCCTCCCCGAGTGCGTTTACTTTGATTAAACTGAAGTGAAAAAATGCGCTACAACAGATAGAAAAATTTTAATGTTCAAATTTCCGCATAGGATATATAATTACATGATCAGAAGGACCTCGATCAGCACATTCCTAATATCGGACGATCGAGGTCAGCCAATAGCCAGCCAGGAGGCGATTCCAGCCGCATCAGCAAATCTACTCAATAAATACAACAGCAGAACCTTCACCCGTGTTCAGTTTCAGTTCTATTAAATCCTATATCGGTGCCGCGCGTCGTTCGTCGCTTTAAATAAAGTTAGAAATAAATTATATCTCTTTTTTTAAGCCGTGTGGTTCCAGTGCGTGAATAAGTAACGAGTGCGTTAAAACAGTGCAAAAGCTAGGATTGGTAAATCCAGCTAAAGTGAGTCCGCGATTTACGAAAAACGAACTTGTTTACGTGATAGCATCGGGCGCCGCTCGCGCAGTGACATTCGATTAGAGACTCCGCCGCGCACCGCACCTCACCGCTGGAAGAACCCGGAACCCCGCACAAAGACACGATTGCAAAGGTAAGTTTTTTTTCTCTTCTTTAAATCCCCCTTACGCTATATAGAAATTAACTTGCCGCGGTCAGTGGCATATTTTGACGTAAAACTACGTCTTTCATTAAGGGTGTCAAATCAGAAAACAGGTCACGTTTTGACGTAGGACTACGTCTTTCATTTCTATACCGGGGTGTAAAATCAAAGTTTCGAAAACGAAAGCGTTACGCCGGAGACCGAGATTTTGAGCGTTAATAGCTCCTAAACAACTGAACGAAATTGTATGATAGACACTTCATTCGAAAGATAAAATGTCTACGCGTTCTATAGTTGTTACTTTTTTATCCAAAAACTTGTTTCAATAGTCTTAAAATTGCTTTCAAAACAGGCTATTGAAATCACCAATCGGTATAAAAGCGAGCGCCGCTCGGAAATCCACTCAGTTCTAATTGAACAGCGATTGGAGCATGTTGTCGCTGTTGTGGTGAAGCTCTTCGTTTATCATGAAAGCGCGAATGTTTTCTATCCATATAACACTGTAACCAAATACATTTGGTTTTGTGATTTTTCAAGCAATCGCAATTAACAGGATAGCTTCTGAAGATTATTCTTCCCCATCAGTAGGATATTTCCGTATCCAATATTGTATGCGCCCGCAATCGATTATTGCTCAGTCGCCGAAAGTTCCGAGCTCAGAGAGTTCATTCCCCTCTAGTTTGCCTTCCAAATTGCCATCGTAAACCACGCTTTCTCTCGATTCAATCACGCACAAAAAGCATACTTAAGCGATATTCTGGTGGTGAGACGCATTCATTTTTCGTGAGGACATCGACAAGACAACATCGTTGCTGAGGGTGCTGGACGGCGAAGGATCGAGATCTGCCCTGAAACGCAAGCAGTTTGTTTGAAACTGTGAGGGAGCACAGAGAAGCCGATCCTTCAGGAGAAGAGAAGGTGACCATCGAAGCAGCCGCTACACACACACATACACGCACGGAATTCTTTCCGTTTGGATGCCATTCAGCATCGAGAAAGATCCGGAAAATAATCGGCCAGTTCCTCTGGGAATTTAAAAATACATTCATGTGAAAGAGTTTATTTGAATGTTTTCTATCCATGTAACACTGTGACCAAATATGTTTCAATCAAGTGCTATTAACAGATGGTTATCGAGTTAGCATAAACCACTGGTGGGCTTCCAGTATCGAGGAAAATGTGGAAATATCTAATCGTTGCTGGAAAATAATCTGCCAGTTCCCCTTGGAATTGAAAATAACATTCAAGCGAAAGAGTTTATTTTAATGTTTTCTATCCATAAAATATCCATATAATACATTTGGGTTTGTGATTTGTCAATCAAGTGCAGTTTAGCAGGAAAGTTTCTGAAGATTATTCTTCAGAACAAGGTTTTTCGTATCCTATATTGGATGCATAAAACCTTGTGCCTCCAACGTAACGCTCTCGTTTTCGAAGTCCCCCAAATATTCATTTATTCATTCATTCAGAATGGATTTAGATTCAACTTCAAACAAATGATCTCTAAATCAACGATAGTCCTACGTCACCCTTGCGGTTATACCATAGGTATAACCCACTTCCTGTTTTTATGAAATAAAGTTAACGTTAATAACTATTTTTGCCGCGAACGGATTTTGGCGATTTACATACTAAACGAATCGGAAATTCCGTAAGATTTATTTAATATGCCATACATTAGAATCCCCTTGTTAGTAAATGGTTAAAATTCATGAAAACTTTAAGTGTTTCTATTTTCCCATACATTTGTTCTGTCCATTTGAGTGCTTTCCCGAACAGAGATATCAATAACGAGCAACTTATCGACGACCAACGGAGGGGAAATCGTTGGATTTAAAGTCTCCGTGAACAAAGGAAAAGAAGAAGAATGGAGGGGAATACTTGCCTAGAGTATAAACAGTGGATCTCGATGAGGCAAACTTTCATTCGGCATCGGACTGTTTAGTAATCCAGTTCACTTTGCTTTCGCTGCGCTTCGATCTAAGATTGGACCCCACCAGTGGTAATCCAACTTGGAAATCGTCGTTTGATTTTTCTGTTCGTTTTTCGCGTTATACGTATCGTGTGTTCTTCTTTCCGCGTCATAAATTGGACGCTTCGCGTAGTGTGCGATGAGCAAGAAGAGGAAGGCAGGCTCGAGCCCTGCAAAAAACGAACGCATTGCCGTGGGCAATAAAAGACGGGTGGGTAATGTCGGGGACATAACCGGAGTGACGTAGGACAATACAAAGGGGACAGCTTTTGTTAAATATATATTTTAAATATATTGTTTTATTTTGAATACGTGAATACCTACCTATCTACCTGAAAAATGGATTAGTTTACTGTTTACTCTTTATGAATATGTTGATGGTTCTGAAAAGAACCTTTGGTGTTGTGTTTTTGTTATCACTCGATTTCCCATCTTGTTTGGTTATACCTTCCTGCTTAGCTATTGCGTTTGCCACTCGCCATAGCTTCCACAGTTGGAAAATTTCTTCCCATCCAGCTTGGGACAAGTGGATCAGTAAATTACATTTAATGCGACGTGCCGGAGAAACACTTTGCCACTCACTGAAACTAATTGTTGCCTTGATGAGCGCCGAACCGAAGTTGCTCTGTTCTTGATGCGGGTTTTCTGATTGTCGTGAGCAGCTTTGCAAGCCAACTCGAGCACTCCGACGGCCGAAACTCTATAATCGCTGTTAGGTATACTGGTGCTCCGGCACCAATCCGTTCGGCCTAGTTACCCTTGAGGAGCAATCAGTGAATGCGACCAACAGGGAACTGGAGACCTGCACGGTTCGAGTGAGACTTTGCCTTTCCCTTAACTTGTCCTCCTTTGTTACGTCCACGATGCCGATGCCGTACAACCTCACGGGTTTACGGTTTGAAAGAAAATAAGATATTTTTTTGGGGTCCGCGTGTTTTATACTCTAGCGGTACACACTCACAGGATAGAGACAAATCGGCAGACTCAGCCAGAGGGGCGAGTCCAACGAGACGAACGAATGAGCGTTAAAAGGGAGCGATGGCCAAAAAAATACATTCATTACGATTTGTTCGCTCGTTGGATTCACATGCAGGCTAAAAAGGGTCCTTTTCAGGATCACATAATTATCTTCAATCTAAAGAGTTTATTGTTTTGTTATCACTCGATATCCCCATCTTGTTCGGCTAAACCTTTCTGTTTAGCGATTGCATTTGCCACTCGCCACAGCTTTCACAGTTGGAAAATTTCTTCCCATCCAGCTTGTGACATATTTTACAGTAAATTACATTCAATGCGACGTGCCGCAGCGCCACTCAGTGTCGCATTGGAGGCGATTTCAACCTGTAATTGAATATTTACAATGACAGTGGTACAGTGTCGATTTTCAATTTGGGGTCATAATTTGGATCTCGTGGTTTTGAAAAAAGACAGGTGGGTAAGGGGCTGTCCACATACCACGTGGACAACTTTAGGGGGGTAGGGGGTACGAAAATGTCCACGATTGTCCACGGAGAGGGAGGAGGGGGTTCAGATCATGTCCACGTGGATACATAAAATGAATAATTTTGAAAATACATTAATATCCATAATCAATAAAGAATAAAATCTGCTCTGCATTTTTATCAAATTTCAATCTTGCCGCCCCTTGCGAGTACTCCGTATTTATCAATAAGAGACCATATTTTTTCATATTGTTGAACTGTTTCGCTGAAATGTGTATTTTGAAAGTAACGCACATGAACTGAGAGTGATGGATTTATTTACATTGGCAGAAGAGGATCATACATTCCGCCAGGACGAAGATACCACCAAAGTATGTTATGGCGGATTTACATTAGGGAGATCTATAGCTATAGATGGATTTATTCACGTGAAAAAAGGTGTAAACAGACGAGAATAAATATGATACACTTATTCGAGGTATATATAACTTGAATAAATTCACCATATGTAAACGCTTGTGAATTTCTCACTGGAGAGAAATCACTGAAGTTGGATGCAGTTCTACTTCAGGTGAATAAATTCACCGAAAATATGAATATATTCATTATAGAAGTTCACGCTAGTGTAAACGGTTGATGCGATTTCTATAAATCTACAATATATCGGTTCCATACTTTTGCGTCTTGTGTCTGGTGAGATTGGAAAGGAATTCCGTTTAATGTGCTTCTACAGAGCTTCGATAGATTCTAACAAGAACTGCTTATAACTAAACGAAACTAAAGTCCAGAATAAACTAACATAATTAGCCAATAAAATAGACGTCATATTCCATCAGGACAATGTCAATCTTCCTTCTCTTTGACAACCTGGCCGAAAATGTTAGGTTTGCCTGAGAAGTGCTATTTCACCCGCCATCATCACCAGATATTGCACTTTCCGGTTATCAATTTTTCAGGCCACTTTTCTTGAGCGCAATAATTTCGGCCCATTGGGTAGCATGGAAAAGAACCTTGTCCAGTTTTTTTACGAGAAACCAAACAAGTGTTGGGAGGTTGGGTTTTGAAATTGCGGAAGGATCGATTCAGCAATACCTTACACTGTGTAAACTAGGCATAAGAATTAACCAATCAATATTAAAAAAAAAACTTCGTAAAGAAACTCGATGTTTGGAAGCCACATGAATTATAGTAAATTTTTGCTACATTTTGTAAATTTTGGACTGAATTTTCATCAGAAAATCGATCACGGTGTATAGAAATGGGTAAAATACGATATTGTTTGCAAAGATCATGGGATAAGCAAGACAAACCACTGCAAATAACATCAAAGCCAGGATTACACAAAAAGGGACGCGGTGTGTATGGTGGAACTGGAAGCGAATCTCCGATTATGAGGAGTTACGTGGCCAAAAGGTTAATTCCGTGTTGTACGGTTCACAACTGGATAGATTTCACGAGGCGATTATGGAAGAAACCACCAGAATCGATCAACAGAAAAGTGTCACATAAATTTTTGATGACGCTCCAAAAAATTAGGGCGATTAGTTGGGAATTTTTGATGCATCCATGGTTTATCCCAGACCTTGCAAACATAATTGCGATTTATTAAGAAATGATCGAGATATAAGCGTCCGAAATTTTTAGACGTAGTCCTACATCAAAAAAACATTCAGAAATTAAACAGAAAAACGCGAATACTTTTTAAATGACCCAATACATTCGAATAATTGTGTGTTTGTAAGAATGATACTTTGGATTTTTTTCCCTTAAAGTCGGCACGAATTCGGGAACAACCTAATATTTTCCAAGTCTTACGAGGTTGAACAGAAAAATCATTGGTAGATGAAGCCAGCGATCACGATACAGGTTTATTGTTCATTTGAGCCGCCATTTGTGTGTTAAACAAACTAACACTACATAATTTAACACGACATTCTTATAACTTGAACATCATGATGATACCGATATCGATTTTTTATCACTGCTGCTTTGTCTTGCGATTCCAATAATGATTTCGTAATGAAGCCCTAGATTTCATTGTCTGATTTTTTTTTGAAAACATATAACAGTTCGGCTGAAAAGTAACACAGTAAAACGATTTGCAACTTTTCGATACCATTTTTATAGTAATCTTTCGGTTTTTCCTCAAAATAGGCCTCGGTTTCGGTAATCACTTCATCATCGGTCTTAAATTTCTTGCCAGCGTACATTCTCTTCAGGTCTGCGAACAGAAAATAGTCGCTGTGGGCCAGATCTGGAGAATACGGTGGATGCGGAAGCAATTCGAAGCCCAATTCATGCAATGTTGCCATAGTTTTCATTCGTTTGTGATTTTTCAATTTTTTCACAATAATAAAAGTTGCTTCACTCTCAATGCTGTAACTCACGAGCCAATCGACCGATTGCTGTCAAATTTTGACACGTATCCATGATGGTGCTTTGTGATTGTCAAGTATATTTTTGCAAGAGGTTCCATCTAGACGTCAACCTTATGAATTTTTCAGCCGAACTGTTACAGCTCAACCAAATAAATAAAATTGGCAAATAATTGTATATGATTATAAAGAATGATAATAAGAATAAGAAAAAAAGAATTCCCGAGAATAGATTCTCAAGTGATTTTTTGATATGGATTTCAGCGGTAAAAACAACCTGACAGCATAAATGGAATTTAGAAGAAACTAAAGAGCGATACAAATAACTTCCCGGAGAATGCTGGATAGAGAATAAACGAATTTAAAATAAACCGCTATTATTATTTAAGCTAACATTGTTATCCATAAAACTAGAGAACACAAAATAGAATCAATCCCAAGATGAAATTTAAGAGAGGTTCAATTTTATTTGGATTTTTTTAGAAATAATTGGTGTAATGTCCACGTGGACAACAGGGGGAGGGGTATAGTAAATGTCCACGTTTGTCCACGGAGGGGGAGGGGGGGTTAAAAACACGATTTTTCTGTCCACGTGGTATGTGGACAGCCCCTAATGTCGGGGACATAACCGGAGTGACGTAGGACAATACAAAGTGGACAGCTTTTGTTAAATATATATTTTTTAAATATATTGTTTTATTTTGAATACGTGAATACCTACCTATCTACCTTAAAAATAGATTAGTTTACTGTTTACTCTTCATGAATATGTTGATGGTTCTGAAAAGAACCTTTGGTGTTGTGTTTTTGTTATCACTCGATTTCCCATCTTGTTTAGTTATACCTTCCTGCTTAGCTATTGCGTTTGCCACTCGCCACAGCTTCCACAGTTGGAAAATTTCTTCCCATCCAGCTTGGGACAAGTGGTTCAGTAAATTACATTTAATGCGACGTGCCGGAGAAACACTTTGCCACTCACTGAAACTAATTGTTGCCTTGATGAGCGCCGAACCGAAGCTGCTCTGTTCTTGATGCGGGTTTTCTGATTGTCGTGAGCAGCTTTGCAAGCCAACTCGAGTACTCCGACGGCCGAAACTCTATAATCGCTGTTAGGTATACTGGTGCTCCGGCACCAATCCGTTCGGCCTAGTTACCCTTGCGGAGCAATCAGTGAATGCGACCAACAGGGAACTGGAGACCTGCACGGTTCGAGTGAGACTTTGCCTTTCCCTTAACTTGTCCTCCTTTGTTACGTCCACGATGCCGATGCCGTACAACCTCACGGGTTTACGGTTTGAAAGAAAATAAGATATTTTTTTGGGGTCCGCGTGTTTTATACTCTAGCGGTACACACTCACAGGATAGAGACAAATCGGCAGACTCAGCCAGAGGGGCGAGTCCAACGAGACGAACGAATGAGCGTTAAAAGGGAGCGATGGCAAAAAAATACATCAAGGTGCTACTGACATTCAACCGATTCGGTCGTGTTTTTAGCGCCCTTGTAAAAGAGTACGGAAAAATAGGAGTTTTCTCGCACAACTAATCAAATGCTTAGAGCAGCCTTTCTGAAGGCTTGATTAGTCCTAAATACAAATTGATTTTCAGCATCGCAACCCGAGGATAGCAGAAGAGGATATCAACAAACGTTCACTGCGGTGGCGGTGCTCACCGGTTCGCCGGAAAAAGCGCGCGCTTTTTCGGCATCACGCCCCTTTCTGGATCGGCGGAAGCCGTTCGAAAGGCATAAGCTGTGTGATAGTGACTAGTTTTTGGTAGTGATAATTATTAATAATATTTTAAAAATATATCCGCATACTGACGGTGAAGTGAAGAAAAATTCTAAAAACGAAAATTTTATAGTGAATCGCTCGCGTTCTTTCGAGCACATTGGTGGTTCTTATAAGTGCTTTCAAAAATATAGTGTGAATTTCTTGGTACATATCCGCAAGTGATTAGCCCAATATTCAATTTTTTCATAAAGTGCTCTGCAAAAGAAAAATCTTTTCTCCGGCTACACCTAAGGTGTAGCCGACAATCAACATGGCTTCCAGTAGCTCAGGGCCTCCGAGAGGCCGGGCTATAAACTTCTATGAAGGTAAGCCAACCGAAGCCACCGCTCCACTTTGGGCGGACCCATCGAATGGCAACCTGCAGATACTGCTCTTGAGGGCTACAGGAGACAAGGCTCTCCTATCCAACCCCTTCGTAGTCAGCAAGACTATAACGTCGGCAATCAAAAATTTCAGTAACTTCAACAGTGCCAAACCACAGAGAGACGAAAAAAAGAACCTTCAATATATTCTTACCACCAGGGACGAGGAATCAGTAGGTAAGCTTCTCCAAATTAACAAACTTATTGACAACACACCTGTAGAGATTATTTTCCACCCCACCCTAAACCAACGCAAATGCGTGGTTTCATGCAGAGACGTGATTAATATCACCGAAACCGAATTGCTGAAAGAGCTTTCCGATCAGAAAGTGATCGATGTCAAGCGAATCACCAGAAAGGTAGGAGAAGAAATTATCCCCACAGCTACACTAATCATAACGCTTCGTGGAACTGTTGTTCCCGAATTCATTTATTTCGGTTTCATTCGCGCTGGAACTCGGAATTACTATCCGAATCCAATGCAGTGCTTCAAATGTTTCAACTTCGGACACACCAGCAAAAGATGCAAGCGTGAGAATCCGCTTTGCAGAAATTGCAGCAAAGAGCACCCCAAAGATTTTGATTTTAAATTGTGTAATACACCAGCACTATGCATTAATTGTCAAGGGAACCACTCCTCTTCCAGCAGGAAGTGCCCCGTATGGCTAAAGGAAAATGAAATAACAAAAATAAGAATCGATCGTGGTATCTCTTACAAACAAGCAAAAATCATTTCCAACACCCAAAATGGTCCAACTTATTCGAGCGTCTTGCAAGACAGGCTCAACATTCGGGAACCAGTAGCTGGCTGCAAGTGCAAATGCAGCTGCGCCTCGGCCGTTTCGGCCGCTTCTAGTCGCGAAAGCACCCCCTCAATCATAGACACAACCATGACAGAATCGTCTACTGAAAGTTCAACAACCGAATCCGATAGTGAATCGGTAATTTCAATGGATACTTCTGAAGGCCTGAAAAAAAACAAAAGAAAAATTTCGAAAGGTTCATCCTCAGATTCAGATCCAAAATCTGAAGATGAAACCCAAACTAACAAAGACAAGAAAAGAACAAAAAACGATCTAAGAACTACATCACCAACAAATAACAACTTTACCACACCAACAAGAAACAACAACACCAACAACAACACACATCAAACAAAAAACAACAACAACAAGGCACATTCCACAAAAAACAACACACACACAACAAACTCTCCAAATACCTCTACACCAAACAAGAACGACATCAATACCTCGAAGAAAGCTTCTCTTTCCAAGGGTAAAGGACCATCGAACTAATTCTCCTTGAATAGTTCAAACATACACACATTTAAGACTTAGGAATTAGAGTCAAAAACACCAACACATTCACTCCAACACAGAAATTCGGGATACAATGGAACATCAGAAGTATCCGACGAAATATTCTAGAATTGAAAATGCTTATTTCAAACTCTAATCCCACAGTCATAGCCCTTCAAGAAACTATGACTCCAAACAACTTCGATAAAAATTTTATTTCAAAGTACATCACATACTTTAAAGAGGGTCCCAACCCCTCAAAAAACGGAGTTGCAATCGCAATCAAAGATGGCACTCCACATGATCTTCTTCCCATTATCACTGATCTTCAGGCAGTGGTAGTGCGCATTAAACACCCCTTTCCAATCACCGTCGTTAGCATCTACATCACTAATGATTCCGATCCGAACACTCTACGCGGACAACTGGACCATCTGTTCGCCCAACTTCCCGCCCCAATCATGCTTATGGGTGATTTCAACGCCCACTCATACGCCTGGGGAGGTGCATACCTCGATCGAAAAGGATCCATCATTGAGGATTTCATATCCGACCAATCTCTTCTCCTTCTTAACAACGGCCAACACACCAGAATCCATTATTCTGGTACTACTTCAGCCATCGATCTCACTATAGTATCAGACAAACTATCTTCAAAACTTTCTTGGAACATCCACGATGATACTTGCGGAAGCGATCATTTTCCAATCTTCACCTCCTTCGGCCAAACTTCTCCAGAGTTTTCAACAAGGCCAAGATGGAAATTTGAATACGCTGACTGGGCTGGCTATCAGTTTGACATTGAAAACCGCCTCTCCGCTAAACGAGATTGGACAGCCGAGGAATTCTCCAAAGTTGTCCTAGAAGTTGCAATGGTGCACATCCCCAGAACCAGTGGCATCCCTGGCAGGAAATGTGTCCCATGGTGGTCACCTGAGCTGAAGGCAGCGATCAAAGGTCGACGTAAGGCCCTACGCAAATTAAGAAAGGCCCATCCGGACAGCCCACTGAGACCCACTCTGCTTGCAGAGTTCCAAAGGGCTCGCAAAGAAGCTAAGACTGCTATCAACACAGCCAAGCACAACAGTTGGGTTAAATTCGTCAGCGAAATTAATCCCAACGCGTCAACAAAGGATTTATGGAGTAAGATTGGCAGGCTTCATGGAAAGAAAAGAAGCAAAGAATATAATCTTCTAATTAACGGTCAATACACCAATGACCGGAAAATCATCGCCGAGGCGTTTGGAGATTTCTTTGCTTCCGCCTCCTCCAATCAAAACTACGACCAAACCTTTCTAACCCACAAAACGGAATGCGAAAGAATTCCCATCGATTTTCATACCGATGTGGAATTTGACTTCAACAAAAACCTCTCCCTCAAAGAGCTCGATTGGGTACTGAACAAAGTCAAACAAGGATCCACAGGACCTGATGACATCAGCTACCCTATGCTTAAGAATCTACCCCATCTCGGGAAAAAAGCACTTCTGAAGCTCCTCAACAAAGTCTGGGACAGTGGAACCCTCCCCAGTTGCTGGAAAGAGGGTTTAATGATCTGTATCCCGAAACCAGACATGAACAACCATCTTCTTGACAATTTCCGCCCCATCACTCTTCTAAGTTGTGTTGGGAAAGTCTTGGAAAAAATGATCAATCGACGCTTAACGACTTTTCTAGAGTCAAATAAGCTGATTGATCCCAGACAATTCGCCTTCCGTGCGGGAAAAGGTACAGAAGATTGCCTTGTAGCAATCGAAAAAATCCTAGACGACGCAACTGAAAAATTACACCACATTGATATTGTTTCCCTGGATTTATCCAAGGCCTTCGATCGGGCATGGAGGTACCCAGTGCTGAAAAGCCTTTTCGACTGGGGGATTCGTGGGAGATTAGGTCTCTTCGTTAAAAGTTTTCTAGAAAACCGGTCTTTCAAAACCGTTATTAACAACCACCAATCTTCTCTAAAAATCCCAGAAAACGGCTTCCCACAAGGCTCAGCACTTTCACCAACCCTCTTCAACATTGCCATGCAATCTCTATTCGAGATTATCCCGGACCATATAAAGGTCATAGTCTATGCAGATGACATCACTCTTATCTCTACGAGCTGCTTCGGCTTAATTCAGAGAAAGAGGCTTCAAAAAACCTTAGACTCCATCCAAAACTGGGCTCTAAAAACAGGTTTTAAAATTTCCCCGGAGAAATCCAAACACATACATATCGGAAAAGCTCTCAGAAGGAGAACCTATCTTCAGCTCAACAAAATCCCGATCCCTACAATGAGGACATTGAAAATACTAGGGGTTACTTTCGACAAGAAACTCAACTTCCTATCACATTCCCAAAAGACCAAAATAGCCACCAGAAAGAAACTGAACATCATCAAGGCTATCGCAGGCAACCTAGCCTCTGGTCATAGAAAGACGCTGCTAAATGTTGTAAATGTTTGGTTGGTCCCACAAATCCTTTACGGAATAGGCACCTTCAGCCGTGGAGGGGACAGGGTGTTAAACACCATTCAACCAATTTACAATAAAGCAATTAGGCTCGCAATTGGCGCTTTTCCCTCCAGTCCTACTCTTGCTGTAATGGCAGAAAGTGGGCAACTTCCCTTCACCCACCTGGTAACAAAAGCCATCACCAATAAAGCCATCCGTCACTTGTCACTCCCCGAAAGCGACCACAATGTCCCATTAATACATAGGGCTAAAACATGGTTCAAAAATCTCACGAACAAAGATCTTCCCGATATATGTGAACGTTCATCTGCGACGGGAAGAAATTGGAACGTCAAACCGCCGAACATTAACCTTGAACTTCTCAAGGCAGTTCGGGCGGGAGACCCTTCTCCAAAAGTCAAAGCCTGCTTCAATAACCTCGTTGCATCCAATTTTCAAATCAACCACCAGGTATACACAGATGGTTCAGTCAGTGCCGATGGAGTTGGATGTGGAATCTTTGAGAGTAGATACACTGGTAGCTTTTCTCTTCTACCGCAATGCTCCATCTTCAGTGCGGAAGCTTTCGCCCTTTTAATAGCTACCCAAGAATGCACCCATGAGTTTCTTCCTACCACAATATTCTCAGACTCAGCTAGCTGTCTCCACGATCTTCTAAGTGGAAACAGCAAACACCCATGGATTAAGCAAACAGAAGAGGCTGCTTCAAATAAAAACATCTCCTTCTGCTGGGTTCCTGGTCACTCAGGAATCCGCGGAAACACAGCCGCCGACATACTGGCCGGCAAGGGCAGCAAAATAGATCCCCCAGACATGCCCTGTCCTCCATCTGACATTGTCCGCTGGGTAAAACAGCAAGTCCGTGAAAGCTGGGACATAGGCTGGATAAACAGCCGTCCCACTCATCTTCATAAAATTAAAAATTCTACTCTCCCTTGGGATGACCGCCTCAATAGTAGGGAAAGGCAAGTCCTTACCCGTCTTCGAATTGGGCACACTAACTTCACCCACTCACACTTGTTCTGCAGAGCCGAAAAACCCCAATGTGCTTGCAACGAAGCTCCGGTTTCCGTTAGCCATCTTTTACTTGAATGTCAACATACCAAAGATGCTCGAGTCCGACACAACATAGGTCAGAGTCTCCGAGATATCCTCAGTAGAGACGAGACCCAAGAAACCAATTTAATTGCGTTTCTGAAAGAAACCGACTTCTTTGGTAAAATCTAAACCGAAATACTAAATACCTTGGAAATTGCTTATTAAGGTTCGCCACTTCACAGTCATGTATGCGTGTTTATGTGTGTATACACATGTATGTACGGGTCGGAAGGAAGGTATTCATACATGTATATACACGCATTCAATAATAATAAATAACAAATAATATAATATATACTTTCATACCCACATCTATCTTCTATCCATTACATTATACTTTAATCAACTTCCTATTCCTACAGCCACACTCACCAAGGAGGATAAATTCATTAAATAAACCTCTCCATTTTTCAGCTATACTATATACCATTAAATTCAAAACCACTATATTTTATTATCTATTCAAACTGTATTTCATTTCATTTCACCCCACCCCACACCTACTCCTCCCCTCTTTCCTTCCCATACCACTCCCACCCCCTCCCAATCCACTAATCCCACCCAAATCCTTTCCACTCCTTTCCTTCCTATCCTCCTGAGAAGGGCCTTTTTGTTTTTTGGCTTTGGAGCACGCCTTTCGCTGGGTCACTTGTGCTTCGTTACTGCTTTGGTCCTCGGATCAGTAAATTTTTACTTTTCTTTACAGCATATATTAAATATCTTATGAAGCATAGGATCCCTTCCTACCTTCTTCTTTAACCGAGAGTCGAGCGGACAGGTCTGATGAGTGATTTTGTTGGTTTCCCTTTCGCCAGTCCCCTCTGGACTGGTTTTATTGTGGCTCTTCACTGGGCTAGAGGCGAATGAACTGCAAAGTTTAAAGCCTCTTAAAAACAAAGAAACAACAACAAAAATACATTCATTACGATTTGTTCGCTCGTTGGATTCACATGCAGGCTAAAAAGGGTCCTTTTCAGGATCACAAAATTATCTTCAATCTAAAGAGTTTATTGTTTTGTTATCACTCGATATCCCCATCTTGTTCGGCTAAACCTTGCTGTTTAGCGATTGCATTTGCCACTCGCCACAGCTTTCACAGTTGGAAAATTTCTTCCCATCCAGCTTGTGACATATTTTACAGTAAATTACATTCAATGGCACGTCGCATTACCACCACTCAGTATCGGATTGGAGGTAATTTTAACCTGTAATTGAACATTTGCGATGACAGTGGTACAGTGTCGACCTTCAATGTGGGGTCATAATTTGGACCCCGAACTCTATGTTTACAAAAATGTCCAACTAAATATGTCGCATTACTGGTCCGACCAATTAGCTAAATGTCGAGATAAGTGTAAATTACTGTACTTTCAATCTAGAAGCAATTTAAGAATTGGTGAAAATCAATAAGCTCAGAACAACTGCCAAATTCACATACTCATCATATCCTGGCAAACAAATTATGAAAAAATCAATTTGTGTTTTATTATTATTTTGGATATTGTTTTAGAAAGCATTGAACTGTATTTCCTAAACTCTTTTTTGGAAGGTTTAATGGCCCTGAAAAGCGCCTTGTTTTATGGAATGGTTCAAATTTAGAAAACTTAGTACTCGTGGTTTTGAAAAAAACCATTTCGAACGCCCTCGATGCCGCCTTGTTCTGGATTTGCCACCAAAGCAGTGTGTATAAAGAACAAACTTTTTTCTTCTGCTACCTGATGCCGTTTTGCGATTGCGTTTGCCACTCGCCACTCGCTGCAACTGCCTGTTGTCTTGATGTCCACCGAACCGAATGTGTTCTGTTCCGAATGCGGGTTTTCTTATCGTCGCGAGCAGCTTTACCAGCTAACCCGATCACTTCGGCGGCCGAAACTATATAACGCCGGCTAGGTGGACTGGTGCACTGGTACTAACGCGCTCGGCCTAGCTACCCTTGCGGGGAACTCCAGATCAACACGGTTCGAGCGGGATTTTGCCTTTCCCTTCACTTTTCCTCCTTTACCATGTCCAGACATGGCTGCTTGGGTTGGTTTGTTGATGTGTTGTGATGCGAACCGATGTGGTGTACGGTTTGAATGAGAATGATCGTTACGGCAGCGGAGCGGGGATTTTTAAGCTGACTGGCTGGCTCGAGAATTACGCATGTGTGAGACTGTGACCAATGTTTCGTTCATTTTTTGACGTAGGACTACGTCTTTCATTTCTATACCGGGGTGTAAAATCAAAGTTTCGAAAACGAAAGCGTTACGCCGGAGACCGAGATTTTGAGCGTTAATAGCTCTTAAACAACTGAACGAAATGGTATGATAAACACTTCATTCGAAAGATAAAATGTCTACGCGTTCTATACTTCTTACTTTTTGATCCAAAAACTTGTTTCAATAGTCTTAAAATTGCTATCACCAATCGATATATAAGCGAGCGCCGCTCGGAAATCCACTCAGTTCTAATTGAACAGCGATTAGAGCATGTTGTCGCTGTTATGGTGAAGCTCTTCGTTTATCATGAAAGCGCGGATGAACGGTGTCGCCAAGAGCCTGTTTGTGCACCCTAGGCCAGAAGGGAATCCATCAGTAGGAGAGTAATGCCACAAACGGTTCCCCGGGAAGACATCGCTACATACACATACACGCGTGGAATTCTTTCCGTTTGGATGCCATTCAGCATCGAGAAAGTTCCGGAAAGATCTAATCATTTCTGGAGAATAATCTGCCAGTTCCTCTGGGAATTTAAAAATACATTCATGTGAAAGAGTTTATTTGAATGTTTTCTATCCATGTAACACTGTGACCAAATACATTTGGTTTTGTGATTTTTCAATCAATCGCAATTAACAGGATAGCTTCTGAAGATTATTCTTCCCCATCAGTAGGATATTTCCGTATCCAATATTGTATGCGCCCGCAATCGATTATTGCTCAGTCGCCGAAAGTTCCGAGCTCAGAGAGTTCATTCCCCTCTAGTTTGCCTTCCAAATTGCCATCGTAAACCACACCTTCTCTCGATTCAATCACACACAAAAAGCATACTTAAGCGATATTCTGGTGGTGAGACACATTCATTTTTCGTGAGGACATCGACAAGACAACATCGTTGCCTAACGTGCTGGAGGAGGTGGACGGCGAAGGATCGACACATACAAGCGCAGAATTCTTGCCGTTTGGATGCCATTCAGCATCGAGAAAGTTCCGGAAAGATCTAATCATTGCTGGAAAATAATCTGCCAGTTCCTCTGGGAATTCAAAAATACATTCATGTGAAAGAGTTTATTTGAATGTTTTCTATCCATGTAACACTGTGACCAAATATTTTTCAATCAAGTACTATTAACAGGTGGTTATCGAGTTAGTATTAACCACTGGTGGGCTTCCAGTATCGAGGAAAATGTGGAAATATCTAATCGTTGCTTGAAAATAATCTGCCAGTTCCCCTTTTAATTGAAAATTACATTCAAGCGAAAGAGTTTATTTTAATGTTTTTTATCCATAAAATATCCATATAATACATTCGGGTTTGTGATTTGTCAATAAAGTACAGTTAGCAGGTTAGCTTCTGAAGATTATTCTTCAGAACAAGGTTTTTCGTATCCAATATTGGATGCATAAAACCTTGTGCCTCCAACGTAACGCTCTCGTTTTCGAAGTCCCCCAAATATTCATTTATTCATTCATTCAGGATGGATTTAGATTCAACTTCAAACAAATGATCTCTAAATCAACGATAGTCCTACGTCACCCTTGCGTTTATACCATAGATATAACCCACTTCCTGTTTTTCTTTTTCCTTTCCAATCGTGGTTCATTCTATTTCGCTGCTGCTCTGGTTGCCCGTTTTGGTCGGTTCGATTTGAGGAGCACAAAATGGACCAATCAAAAATGGGCACATAGTGCATTTTGACAATGCTTGATATTTCACAATTATTCAATTATTTATCTCAAGAAAAATGAAATGTTATTCGTTATGATAGATGCGTAGATATATTTCCTATCAATTGATGCAAACACCTTTGCGATCTATTGAGAAATGCTCGAGTTATAAGCGTTCCAAATCTGGCATTTTTTCCTACTTGTTCAGTGCCTAGATTTCCATTTCACCCCCTATATCTTCCGGTTAGACGTAGTCCTACGTCAAAAATCATTTCAGAGATTATTCTACTAAGCAGTTGTTTCTAAAATTTTACTGCATTATAGAATAATATCCGAAGGTATAAAAAAGCGACTTATATAAAATAACAGCGTAGTTCTACGTCAACAATGCGGTCGTATTTTGGACACAACCTCCTATAATTTTTATGTTTTGGATTATTCCCTTCGGTTTATTGTAATATTTGGCGATGCTCATATCTTTGGTCATCTTGCTTGGCATAGCTGGCATTTGTATGTAGAAAGCTCTTGACGATCACCAAGAGCATTCTTCAGTACTTCTGCTATACTTTAAAAACTGTCAGGGTTACCTGCAAGACATATTATTTCTTTTGCTTTCCCCTGTACTTTGTTGATTACCACGGTGGTGTACATTTTGTATTGTTGTGGCGTAACAAGGGATCGAAAAGCATCTAGTGTTTTGTTCGCTGTTGTTAGCCATGCATTTAATTGTTTCTGGTTGCCGTCAAAAGTCGGGATCATTTTTATTGGGTCGGGAATCTTGCATAACATCTCGAAGCTGATGGCTTGATTTTGAATTTGTTCCACGGTTGTACAAAAATGGGTTGTGCAATGATAGCTTGATCTACCTGCATTGGGTTATTTAAGCGTGTTTCGATTTGTTGGAACATTTTGTCATGTTCTTTTTGTTTAGCAGAGAATTCATCCATCATTTCTATAACTTTCTGCACTTGCGCACTAAATTGTTCCATATTTGGGCCTTCGTTTAGTGAAAGGTTATCAATCGATAGAACTTCTTTGATTGGAATGTGAGCTAAATCCCCTGAATCAATAGAGGAGATGCTTTCTTCAGAATCTGAAGGTTCGCAATTACTGCGCCTCACGTTTCTAAGAAAATCGCGGGTTTTCTTCAGAGCAGTTTTTGTCTTTGGTATTAATAAGGCCGTTAAATGTGAAACAAATTAAAGCACACACGTTCTCTCAGAACTCAAGTGGCTCCAGATTTGTCTGCAATTGTGTTATTTAAAGACGCACACGTTCTCTTAGAACTCGTGTGGTTTCTAGAATTATGTTTCTCTTAGAACACCACGATTCTGGATGGAGTAGGATTTCACTTAGAACACTCCTTACTCCGGGCAGTTAATGACAATTGAAAATTATGTCCGAGTCTCTCTCTTAGAACGGACTCGGTGCACAAAAAAAGACGGGTGGGTAATGTCGGGGACATAACCGGAGTGACGTAGGACTATACAAAGGGGACAGCTTTTGCTAAATATATATTTAAAATATATTGTTTTATTTCCTTCTCCTACGTGAATACCGACCTATCTACCTGAAAATTCTTTTTTCTGAAGGCTTTGTACTTATTAAATGTTCAACGCCGGGCTTCTTTTGGCGTATGCACATATCGTACAATCAAAATGATGGCTGTGATAGGGAATGCATAGGTGGTCATCAGCTCATTCACTATCATATATTTCACTATTCAGCACATTACCGTACCTTAAACTGTGGTTTCGTAGACGAATGAATTGTAAGATTTGTATCTCCGCAAACAAAGTAAATACGAGGGTCACTATTTATATTTCGGGAATAGGAACAAAAACAAATAGTTAAGCTGCGAATATATTTTTATTGTTTTTCAAAGTACTCTCCACAATGATCGATACACTTTTGCATGCGCTTAAACCAATCTTATCTTCTTTGTTTTTAAGAGGCTTTAAACTTTGCAGTTCATTCGCCTCTAAGATTAAACCAATTTTCAAAGCATTTATTCCAATCGACACGAGCCTTTTTTTTGCGATTGTCAAATTATGTGGGATCCAACGTGAACATAATTTTCGCACAACTAAGCGTTCATGTAAAATCGCATATATGCTGGTGGAACTAATGCTTAGGGATGCCTCAATCTCACAATAGGTTACATGACGATCTTGCTTAATCATTTCGTGCACAGCATCGATGTTTTCTGGCAGTACAGTCGATTTTGGACGACCTTCACGAAACTCGTCGGACAGCGAACTACGACTACGATTGAATTCACTATACCAGCGATACACAGTGGTTTTTGATGGAGCTTCATCGCCAAAAGTCAAATTAAGTTGATTGACGCACTCTTGTTGTGATAATCCACGTCGAAAGTCGTAAAAAATCATCGCACAAAAATGTTCACGATTCAGTTCCATTTTTTTGCCGAGACCAAACTTTCAACTAAATATAAAATGAACAAATAGCGTCCGTATGACAAAATGTTCTGAGTACGTATATCGTCAAAAATGTCAAACTTTACGATGGAACCGTCAGATGGACTCAAATGACATCAGTGTTGCCAATTCCCGAAATATAAATAGTGACCCTCGTAGAAATGAAAAAGAACTGAGGTTTTGGAGACGAACTCTACGATCTGTCGAGAATTGAACGGGCTATAAGCGTTCTGAAAAACCAACAGTAAATTAACACAGGATTAAAGTCCTTTAAAATAAGAACAGAGCAGCAGGAAATACATAGCTCATTATGTTGCTCCTTAGTTATGTTTCCATACAATGCAGATGTAACGTCAGTCAATTTTCAACATCAGTTATCAACCAAAGAAAGCAGTTGTTGCTACCGAGAAAATTCGTCAATGCCATCCTGCATACAATGTGTTGTAATTTGAAGCTACTTTTAATTCGAAAACCATGCATGGGTTTGTGAAAACTGAATGATCAATCAGTTTATATTATATGTCATATTATGTCACTTTAGAATGCTTTGGTATTGTGAAAACTTTTAATAAGTCTTCTTTGAAAGGTTTAATGGCCCTGAAAAGCGCCGTGTTTTACGGTAGCTGGTTTTGCCACCAAAGCAATCTGTATAAACAATTTTTTTCCTTCTCCTACCTGCTGCCGTTTTGCGATTGCGTTTGCCACTCGCTGAAACTAGTTGTTACCACCGAACCGAATGTGCTCTGTTCTGTAGACGGGTTTTCTTATTGTCGTGAGCAGCTTTGCAAGCCAACTCGAGCACTCCGGCGGCCGAAATTCTATAACCGCTATTAGGTATATTGTGATGTGAAACGATGCCATACAACCAAAGAGTTTATTGTTCTGTTATCATTCGATATCCCCATCTTGTTCGACTAAACCTTCCTGTTTAGCGATTGCGTTTACCACTTGCCACATATTTCACAGTTGGAAAATTTCTTCCCATCCAGCTTGTGACATGTTGTACAGTAAATTAGATTTAATGCGACGTGCCGAAGCACCGCTCAGTGTCGCATTGGAGGCGATTTTAACCTGTAATTGAATTTTGCATTTGCGATGACAGTGGTACAGTGTCGACTTTCAATGTGGGGTCATAATTTGGACCCTGCACTCTATGTTTACAAAAATGTCCAACTAAATATGTCGCATTACATGACCGTCCAATTAGCTAAATGTCGAATAAGTTTTCAATCTGGAAACAATTTAAGAATTGGTGAAAATTGAATAATCGGAAAAGTCCATCAATAAGCTCAGAACAACTGCCAAATTCTCATACTCATCATATCCTGAAAAACAGGATTATGAAAAAATCAATTTGTGTTTTATTATTATTTTGGATATTGTTTTAGAAAGCATTGAACTGTATTTCGTAAACTCTTTTTTGAAAGGTTTAATGGCCCTGATAAGCGCCGTGTTTTATGGAATGGTTCCAATTTAGAAAACTTAGTACTCGTGGTTTTGAAAAAAAAGACGGGTGGGTAATGTCGGGGACATAACCGGAGTGACGTAGGACTATACAAAGGAGACAGCTTTTGTTAAATATATATTTTAAATATATTATTTTATTTTCTTCTCCTACGTGAATACCTATCTACCTGAAAAATGGAGTAGTTTACTGTTTACTCTTTATGAATATGTTGATGGTTCTGAAAAGAACCTTTGGTGTTGTATTTTTGTTATCACTCGATATTCCCATCATGTTCGGTTAAACCTTCCTGTTTAGCTATTGCGTTTGCCACTCGCCACAACTTTCACAGTTGGAAAATTTCTTCCCATCCAGCTTGTGACATGTGGTTCAGTAAATTACATTTAATGCGACGTGCCGGAGAAACACTTTGCCACTCACTGAAACTAATTGTTGCCTTGATGAGCGCCGAACCGAAGCTGCTCTGTTCTTGATGCGGGTTTTCTGATTGTCGTGAGCAGCTTTGCAAGCCAACTCGAGCACTCCGACGGCCGAAACTCTATAATCGCTGTTAGGTATACTGGTGCTCCGGCACCAATCCGTTCGGCCTAATTACCCTTGAGGAGCAATCAGTGAATGCGACCAACAGGGGACAGCACACCTGCACGATTCGAGTGGGACTTTGCCTTTCCCTTAACTTGTCCTCCTTTGTTACGTCCACGATGCCGATGCCGTACAACCACACGGGTTTACGGTTTGAAAGAAAATAAGATATTTTTTTGGGGTCCGCGTGTTTTATACTCTAGCGGTACACACTCACAGGATAGAGACAAATCGGCAGACTCAGCCAGAGGGGCGAGTCCAACGAGACGAACGAATGAGCGTTAAAAAGGAGCGATGGCAAAAAAATACATTCATTATGATTTGTTCGCTCGCTAAAAAGGGTCCTTTTCAGGATCACAAAATTATCTTCAATCTAAAGAGTTTATTGTTTTGTTATCACTCGATATCCTCATCTTGTTCGGCTAAACCTTTCTGTTTAGCGATTGCATTTGCCACTCGCCACAGCTTTCACAGTTGGAAAATTTCTTCCCATCCAGCTTGTGACATATTTTACAGTAAATTACATTCAATGGCACGTCGCATTACCACCACTCAGTATCGGATTGGAGGTAATTTTAACCTGTAATTGAACATTTGCGATGACAGTGGTACAGTGTCGACTTTCAATGTGGGGTCATAATTTGGACCCCGAACTCTATGTTTACAAAAATGTCCAACTAAATATGTCGCATTACAGGTCCGTCCAATTAGCTAAATGTCGAGATAAGTGTAAATTACTGTACTTTCAATCTAGAAGCAATTTAAGAATTGGTGAAAATCAATAAGCTCAGAACAACTGCAAAATTCACATACTCATCAGATCCTGGCAAACAAATGATGAAAAAATCAATTTGTGTTTTATTATTTTTTAGATAATGTTTTAGAAAGCATTGAACTGTATTTCCTAAACTCTTTTTTGGAAGGTTTAATGGCCCTAAAAAGCGCCTTGTTTTATGGAATGGTTCCAATTTAGAAAACTCAGTACTCGTGGTTTTGAAAAAAAAAGACGGGTGGGTAATTGTCGGGGACATAACCGGAGTGACGTAGGACTATACAAAGGGGACAGCTTTTGTTAAATATATATTTTAAATATATTGTTTTATTTTCTTCTCCTTCGTGAAAAATGGATTAGTTTACTGTTTACTCTTTATGAATATGTTGATGGTTCTGAAAAGAACCTTTGGTGTTGTGTTTTTGTTATCACTCGATATCCCCATCTTGTTCGGTTAAACCTTCCTGTTTAGCTATTGCGTTTGCCACTCGCCACAGCTTTCACAGTTGGAAAATGTCTTCCCATCCAGCTTGTGACATGTTGTTCAGTAAATTACATTTAATGCGACGTGCCGGAGAAACACTTTGCCACTCACTGAAACTAATTGTTGCCTTGATGAGCGCCGAACCGAAGCTGCTCTGTTCTTGATGCGGGTTTTCTGATTGTCGTGAGCAGCTTTGCAAGCCAACTCGAGCACTCCGACGGCCGAAACTCTATAATCGCTGTTAGGTATACTGGTGCTTCGGCACCAATCCGTTCGGCCTAGTTACCCTTGCGGAGCAATCAGTGAATGCGACCAACAGGGAACTGGAGACCTGCACGGTTCGAGTGAGACTTTGCCTTTCCCTTAACTTGTCCTCCTTTGTTACGTCCACGATGCCGATGCCGATACCACACGGGTTTACGGTTTGAAAGAAAATAAGATATTTTTTTGGGGTCCGCGTGGTTTATACTCTAGCGGTACACACTCACAGGATAGAGACAAATCGGCAGACTCAGCCAGAGGGGCGAGTCCAACGAGACGAACGAATGAGCGTTAAAAGGGAGCGATGGCAAAAAAATACATTCATTACGATTTGTTCGCTCGTTGGATTCACATGCAGGCTAAAAAGGATCCTTTTCAGGATCACAAAATTATCTTCAATCTAAAGAGTTTATTGTTTTGTTATCACTCGATATCCCCATCTTGTTCGGCGAAATCTTCCTGTTTAGCGATTTGTTGCCACTCGCCACAGCTTTCACAGTTGAAAAATTTCTTCCAACTTGTGACATATTTTACAGTAAATTACATTCAATGGCACGTCGCATTACCACCACTCAGTATCAGATTCAAGGTAATTTTAACCTGTAATTGAACATTTGCGATGACAGTGGTACAGTGTCGACATTCAATGTGGGGTCATAATTTGGATCTCTATGTTTACAAAAATGTCCAACTAAATAAGTCGCATTACATGTCCGTCCAATTAGCTAAATGTCGAACTAATTGTAAATTACTGTACTTTCAATCTGGAAACAATTTAAGAATTGGTGAAAATTGAATAATCAGGAAAGTCCCCAACTATCAATAAGCTCAGAACAACTGCCAAATTCACATACTCATCAGATCCTGGCAAACAAATTATGAAAAAATCAATTTGTGTTTTATTATTATTTTGGATAATGTTTTAGAAAGCATTGAACTGTATTTCATAAACTCTTTTTTGGAAGGTTTAATGGCCCTGAAAAGCGCCTTGTTTTATGGAATGGTTCCAATTTAGAAAACTTAGTACTCGTGGTTTTGAAAAAAAAAACCATTTCGAACGCCCTTGATGCCGCCTTGTTCTGGATTTGCCACCAAAGCAGTTTGTATAAAGAACAAACTTTTTTCTTCTGCTACCTGGTGCCGTTTTGCGATTGCGCTTGCCACTCGCTGCAACTGCCTGTTGTCTTGATGTCCACCGAACCGAATGTGTTCTGTTCCGAATGCGGGTTTTCTTATCGTCGCGAGCAGCTTTGCCAGCTAACTCGATCACTTCGGCGGCCGAAACTATATAACGCCGGCTAGGTGGACTGGTGCACTGGTACTAACGCGCTCGGCCTAGCTACCCTTGCGGGGAACTCCAGATCAACACGGTTCGAGCGGGATTTTGCCTTTCCCTTCACTTTTCCTCCTTTACCATGCCCAGACATGGCTGCTTGGGTTGGTTTGTTGATGTGTTGTGATGCGAACCGATGTGGTGTACGGTTTGAATGAGAATGATCGTTACGGAAGGAAGGAAGGTATTGTATTATAGAGACTTTAAACTTTTGCAGTTCATTCGTCTCTAGCCTTGAGAAAGGCCCTTTGAAAACTCTACTCTACTCTACTCCAGCGCTACCACCTCCGCCCTCTTACCTTGAGAAAGGCACTCGATCCCTCGCCGTCCAGCTCGTCCAGCAACGATGTTGTCCAGTCGGTGTCCACACAAAGAATGATCGTTACGGCAGCGGAGCGGGGATTTTTAAGCTGACTGGCTGGCTCGAGAATTACGCATGTGTGAGACTGCGACCAATGTTTCGTTCATTTTCTTCTTTTTCCTTTCCAATCGTGCTTCATTCTATTTCGCTGCTGCTCTGGTTGCCCGTTTTGGTCGGTACGATTTGAGGAGCACAAAATGGACCAATCAAAAATGAGCACATAGAGCATTTGGACAATGCTTGATATTTCACAATTATTCAATTATTTATCTCAAGAAAAATGAAATGTTATTCGTTATGATAGATGCGTAGATATATTTCCTATCAATTGATGCAAAAACCTTTGCGATCTATTGAGAAATGCTCGAGTTATAAGCGTTCCAAATCTTGCATTTTTTCCTACTTGTTCAGTGCCTAGATTTCCATTTCACCCCCTATATCTTCCGGTTAGACGTAGTCCTACGTCACAAACCATTTCGAACGCCCTCGATGCCGCCTTATTCTGGATTTGCCACCAAAGCAGTTTGTATAAAGAACAAACTTTTTTCTTCTGCTACCTGATGCCGTTTTGCGATTGCGTTTGCCACTCGCCACTCGCTGCAACTGCCTGTTGTCTTGATGTCCACCGAACCGAATGTGTTCTGTTCCGAATGCGGGTTTTCTTATCGTCGCGAGCAGCTTTGCCAGCTAACTCGATCACTTCGGCGGCCGAAACAATATAACGCCGTCTAGGTGGACTGGTGCACTGGTACTAACGCGCTCGGCCTAGCAACCCTTGCGGGGAACTCCAGATCAACACGAGCGGGATTTTGCCTTTCCCTTCACTTTTCCTCCTTTACCATGTCCAGACATGGCTGCTTGGGTTGGTTTGTTGATGTGTTGTGATGCGAACCGATGTGGTGTACGGTTTGAATGAGAATGATCGTTACGGCAGCGGAGCGGGGATTTTTAAGCTGACGAGCCAGCCGAGAATTACGCATGTGTGAGACTGCGACCAATGTTTCGTTCATTTTTTTCTTTTTCCTTTTCAATCGTGCTTCATTCTATTTCGCTGCTGCTCTGGTTGCCCGTTTTGGTCGGTACGATTTGAGGAGCACAAAATGGACCAATCAAAAATGGGCACATAGTGCATTTTGACAATGCTTGATATTTCACAATTATTCAATTATTTATCTCAAGAAAAATGAAATGTTATTCTTTATGATAGATGCGTAGATATATTTCCTATCAATTGATGCAAAAACCTTTGCGATCTATTGAGAAATGCTCGAGTTATAAGCGTTCCAAATCTTGCATTTTTTCCTACTTGTTCAGTGCCTAGATTTCCATTTCACCCCCTATATCTTCCGGTTAGACGTAGTCCTACGTCAAAAGAACTGTGGTTTTGGAGGCGAACTCTACGATCTGTCGAGAAATAAACGAGCTAGAAGCGTTCTGAAAAACCAACTGTGAAAACTGAATGATCAATTTAAAAGACCCCAACCACCAATAAGTTCACGAACAAGCATAAACAAAATAAATCAGTTTATATTATATGTCATATTATGTCACTTTAGAATGCATTGGTATTGTGAATAACTTTTAATAACTCTTCTTTGAATGATGCTTTTAATGGCCCTGAAAAGCGCCGTGTTTTACGGTGGCTGGTTTTGCCACCAAAGCACTCTGTATAAACAAACTTTATCCTTTTTCTACCTGCTGCCGTTTTGCGATTGCGTTTGCCACTCGCTGAAACTAGTTGTTGCCTCCGAACCGAATGTGCTCTGTTCTGTAGGCGGGTTTTCTTATTGTCGTGAGCAGCTTTGCAAGTCAACTCGAGCACTCCGGCGGCCGAAATTCTATAACCGCTATTAGGTATACTAGTGCTCCGGCACCAATCCGTTGATGCGATGTGAAACGATGCCATACAACCACACAGATTTACGGTTTGAAAGAGAATGATATATTTTTCAGCGGATCCGCGCGTTTGTACTTTAGCGGTACACGTTCACAAGATAGAGACAAATCGGCAGACTCAGCCAAAGGGGCGAGTCCAACGAGACGAACGAATGAGCGTTAAAGGGCAGCGATGGCAAAAAAATACATTCATTACGATTTGTTCGCTCGTTGGATTCACATGCAGGCTAAAAAGGGTCCTTTTCAGGATCACAAAATTATCTTCAATCAAAAGAGTTTATTGTTTTGTTATCACTCGATATCCCCATCTTGTTCGGCTAAACCTTCCTGTTTAGCAATTTGTTGCCACTCGCCACAGCTTTCACAGTTGGAAAATTTCTTCCCATCCAGCTTTGTGACATGTTGTACAGTATATTACATTCAATGCGACGTGCTGAAGCACCACTAAGTGTCGCATTGGAGGCGATTTTAACCTGTAATTGAACATTTACGATGACAGTGGTACAGTGTCGACTTTCAATGTGGGGTCATAATTTGGATCTCTATGTTTACAAAAATGTCCAACTAAATATGTCGCATTACATCTCCGTCCAATTAGCTAAATGTCGAACTAATTGTAAATTACTGTACTTTCAATCTGGAAACAATTTAAGAATTTGTGAAAATTGAATAATCAGGAAAGTCCCCAACTATCAATAAGCTCAGAACAACTGCCAAATTCACATACTCATCAGATCCTGGCAAACAAATTATGAAAAAATCAATTTGTGTTTTATTATTATTTTGGATATTATTTTAGAAAGCATTGAACTGTATTTCGTAAACTCTTTTTTGAAAGGTTTAATGGCCCTGATAAGCGCCGTGTTTTATGGAATGGCTCCAATTCAGAAAACTTAGTACTCGTGGTTTTGGAAAAAACCATTTCGAACGCCCTCGATGCCGTCTTGTTCTGGATTTGCCACCAAAGCAGATTGTATAAAGAACAAACTTTTTTCTTCTGCTACCTGCTGCCGTTTTGCGATTGCGTTTGCCACTCGCCACTCGTAGCAACTGCCTGTTGTCTTGATGTCCACCGAACCGAATGCGTTCTGTTCCGAATGCGGGTTTTCTTATCGTCGCGAGCAGCTTTGCCAGCTAACTCGATCACTTCGGCGGCCGAAACTATATAACGCCGGCTAGGTGGACTGGTGCACTGGTACTAACGCGCTCGGCCTAGCTACCCTTGCGGGGAACTCCAGATCAATACGGTTCGATCGGGATTTTGCCTTTCCCTTCACTTTTCCTCCTTTACCATGTCCAGACATGGCTGCTTGGGTTGGTTTGTTGATGTGTTGTGATGCGAACCGATGTGGTGTACGGTTTGAATGAGAATGATCGTTACGAACGAACGAACGTGATGAATTATAGAGGTTTTAAACTTTTCAGTTCATTCGCCTCTAGCCTTGAGAAATGGGTTTTTCTTTGAATCGTTCCAAGCCATCGCATCCTCTAGTCTCGTTTCCGGAAAACATAGTAGTATAATTATTTAGTATAAGCTGGAAGGAAAGTTTCGTTAGTAATGGGAGGCATATTTGGTCGTCTGATAGCTAAATTTGGGATGAAAAGAATAATTAAGAAATAAACAAATTCATTGAGAGAACCAACCTCGAAAGTTTTGTTTATTCGCGATTGAAGGATAATGATTGTCGTGTTACGCCATTTTTTTAAAAATTCATACATGTGTGTGTGTGTGTGTGTGTGTGTGTTAGTTTATTTTGAGAATATGAGTAAATATGTGCGGCCTGACGTACATTGAACGTGAATTCAATGTACATCACCTCGCATTGATTCAGGAATATTAAATATTTATAAATATGTGTTAGTATATATGTTATATTTTGTTAGTATTAGTATTATATTTTATTGTATTAGTATTATATTTATTGCAAACTATCTATGTGTATTTTTTTCAGACTTATCTCACTTCTTAACTAGGCGAACCTAGCCAGAATTTTCACCTGCCCCCGGGCAATGCCAAAGGGGGACTAGGCTCTGCGGAATGCACGTATCTGCATGCTCGTGCTGTTTCAGTCCTGACCGAGAAATTGTCGGACAATCGCGCAGGTGCTAAGGATGACCGACTTTTGGATGCCGGCCAATTCCTTCTCCATATTCAACACCTTTAGCGCTTCCAGAAGTGTCTTCGGGACAATTCCAGTTCCAGAGAGAACGACTGGAACAATTCTTGGGACCTCCCTTAGTCCCCACAGTTCCTTGAGCTCCACGGCCAATGGTCGGTACTTGCAGATTTTGCGACCATGGGTCTCCTCCAGATTCTGGTTCAGTGGAATAGCGACATCGATGATGGTGACTTTGCGGTCGCTCTTGTCGTAAACCATTATATCTGGGAGGTTGTGGTGGATCGAGAGGTCGGTCAGAACAGTGCGATCCCAGTACAGCTTGAAACGGTCATTTTCCAGGACAGGTGCAGGCAGGTACCGGTAGTTTGGTACGTTGTCTTCCAGTAGAGCACATTGGAGCGCCAGTTGTCGATGAACAATACGGGCCACGTTGTTGTGGCGCTCGGTGTAGGCTGCGTTGGCCAAAACGGGACAGCCTCCCATAATGTGCTCTATGTTTTCACCTGTTTGATGGCACATCCGGCAAATGTCATCAACGTCTTGATGCCAAACGTACCGCCTGCAGTTTCTCGTCGGCATTATCCTGTCCTGGACGGCTATCATGTCGGCTTCTACTACTGAAGAGAGTTCACCACGCGTTAGCCACAGATTAGATGCGGCCTTGTCGACGTGTGGCCGGTCCAGTTGATGGGGGTGGGCACCATGCACTGCCTTCTGCTTCCAAGCTGCAGTTGAGTTGGTACTCCGCTTGCGCCAAGTGCAGAGCGCTGTATCCTCTGTCGGCGGCGCAGACAGCCCGGTATAGCGCGTTTTGGTTGGCGCGTTCTGCGAAGTACTCGCGCAGTTGTCGTACCTGGGCAACACACAGTGCAGATATGTCGACTATTCCAAGTCCCCCTTCTTTGCGTGGCAGTGAAACTCTCTCCAGTGCCGATTGAGGATGGTGCATTCCGGCCTCTTTAAATGCTTTCCTCATCCTCCTCTCAAGGTCCTCTAGGTCAGTTTTGCTCCATTTGACTACACCAAAACTGAAGGTCAGCAGGGGAACCGCGAATGTGTTGATCGCGCGTACCTTGTTCCCCGCGTTGAGGAAAGTCCTCAGGACACAGTTCACTCGACTCAAGAACTTGTCTCGCAGCTCCGTCTTGATGTCGGAGTGGCGAATCCCGGTGAGCTGTCGGAATCCAAGATATTTATAGGATTCGCCACGAACCATGTCTCTTATGAACTCGCCGTCATAGACCTCGTAACCTCCGGATTCGGTAAGCTGCCCTTTCAGCAGATGGACACAGCGGCACTTGTCAAGGCCGAACTCCATGCAGATGTCCCTGCTTATGTCTTCGACAACCCGGATAGCTACACCTAGACGCTGACGTGAATCAGCGTAGACCTTGAGATCATCCATGTAGAAGGTATGGGTCACTTCTTCGTGGGCGCCGTCGCCATACCTTATTTTATAGCCATGACCGTTTCTATTGAGCGTCCTACTGAGGGGGTTCAGTGCCAGACAAAACCAAAGCGGGCTGAAAGAGTCGCCTTGGAATATCCCCCTCTTTATCTGCAGCGTTCTAGACTGCAACACATTTTCCCCATCACTGAGGTGCAGAGACGTACTCCACTGCCTCATCGCATGCTGCAGGAACCTAACGACGACGGGATCAATTTTATAGAGCTCCAATACCCGGACGAGAAACGAGTGAGGTATGGAGTCATAAGCCTTCCTGTAATCGATGTAGGCCATACTTAGGTTCCGCTGGTTATATACCGCCTGGCCGACTATGGCTGCGTCGATGATGGCCTGGTCTTTGCAGCCATGCGTATTTTTCCTGCATCCTTTCTGCTCTTCTGCGATGATGTGATGCTGTTCGCAGTGAGCAGAAACTTTGGCGGTAATTATGCTGCTCAGTATTTTGTACAGACTCGATAGGCACGTTATCGGTCTGTACTTTGATGGGTTCAATGTGTTGCTGTCTTTCGGGAGGAGGAAGGTGACGCCACGGGTGGCGAATTCAGGAAGGTTGTGTGGGTCACGTAGCACCTTGTTGAAGCACTCAGCTATCTTTGGATGTGCGACGGTCAGCTTCTTGTGCCAAAAGTTCTGGACACCATCGGGGCCCGGTGCTGCCCAGTTCCTCAGGTACCTCGAGGCTTCGCGGACATCGTTCTCTCCGACGATGATAGCTGGCATCTCTCCAATTTCACCACAACTCTCCTCCTCCCGTCTTAACCACATTTGCCCGTCGCGATGTTCTACTGGGGTCTCCCAAATACCAGCCCAGAAGTTCGTCACATCGCTAATATCTGGCAAACCTTCGCGGTAGTCGGGCTTCTCGTCGCTAATGTGGTCGTAGAACGCTTTCTCGTTATCTCTGAACATCCGATTTTGTTCCTGGCGCTTTGCAGAGTCAGAGTAACGTTTCAGCCGTTTTGTAAGGACGCTCAATTGCTGTACCAGTGTGTCGAGTTTTTCCGTCAGCTGGTGAGCTCCCAGCTGGCGAAGTTCAGTAGGCCGCACGATCACAGCAACTTGGCGACATAATTTCGCCGATCTGCTGCCTCTTTTGTACGCCATCAGTCTTCCAATTGCGGCGCGCTTGTTTAGGATCCGTTGCTCCAATCTCCTTCGCCATGGAGGCTCACGCCTTTCACGGAGATGTTGGAGCAGTCTGCCTCTTGGCCTAATACGGTATCCTAAACTTTTGGCGGTCGCCACAGCAGCACAGTAAACTTTCAGTTGCAGCTCCTCCATGTTCTCAGCATCAACCAAGTGCAGCGGAAGAACGTGCTCGTTCATGAGCTTTACTGCACTTGTCAGCCTGCGGGAATGCTGCAACTTCGGGATCCTGGGGCGCGACAAAGGGTCCGTGTCGCGGAACTGTGAGATCGCCTCGTCGTAATGGAAGACCAGATCGCGTAGTAGTTGTTGATCTGGCTGTGGGTCTTCCGGCTCAGGGGGTTGTTGTACTGTGGCCTCCACTGGTGCTGATTCGCGTGCCCCACTCGCGAATGAATTGCTCAGCCGTACTGAACTTCGTCTCGACACATCGCTTGCTCTGCTTGTTCTGGAGCTTAGTTCTCTCTGCACCTGCTGCTTGATCTCGTCGACTTGCGTTTGGGAGAGCATATTGTTGCGTACAATCGCTCTACGCCTCGCGTTCATCGCGTTTTGGTCAAGCCTCCCGACGAACTCTGGATACGCTTCCTCGAACATTGCGAGTATTCGAGGGCGACCGCTCATGTCCGTCTCCAAAGCAGTGCAGATGTAATAGGCGCGGATCACGAATTCGTTCATTTCGTGTGTCCACATGATCCGTCGCCTAGTAGTACCCACAAGTGTGGACGACTGTCGTCTGACAGTCGCAACACGCCTCGTAGGCGCAGCGTTTCGTTGGTGATGTCGATGGCTGCTGTTTCCGTGTGGCGGTAGCTCTTCGGGTTGAACCCGGCTGGTGGCCCGCTCTTGCACCTCGCCCTCCAGCCGCTGGCCGCTCGCTCTTACTCCCGTTCCAGGACCAGCTCCAGTTCGGGGACCCTCCTCGGGCGATCGCATTCTAAGTATTCTTCGTGAACGTAGCTCCATTTTCTGGGTGTATCTCCTTTGCCCGGGAGACAGCGGGTTGGCAAGGCCTCCATGACCCGGGAGGCCTTCCCCGGGAGAGATATAGCGCTCTGACTCGCTCGCACCCCCTCACTTAGCCACTTTTGACACCCGTTCTCGGAGCCAAGACCAGGTGTGTGTTTCCAGTTCACGCCCGATCTAAAAATGTCGTCATATGATCTTCGTGGAGGCGTGAGATAGGAACATTTGAGACCAACGGGCAGGCTCCTACCCTAGTGTTGATCCCCATTTGAGAACCTGGTGGTTTTTTTTTGTTTCTTTTTTTTAATTTATTTTTTGACGTAGGACTACGTCTTTCATTTCTATACCGGGGTGTAAAATCAAAGTTTCGAAAACGAAAGCGTTACGCCGGAGACCGAGATTTTGAACGTTAATAGCTCCTAAACAACTGAACGAAATGGTATGATAAACACTTCATTCGAAAGATAAAATGTCTACGCGTTATATACTTGTTACTTTTTCATCCAAAAACTTGTTTCAATAGTCTTAAAATTGCTTTCAAAACAGGCTATTGAAATCACCAATCGGTATATAAGCGAGCGGCGCTCGGAAATCCACTCAGTTCTAATTGAACAGCGATTGGAGCATGTTGTCGCTGTTGCGGTGAAGCTCTTTATTTATCATGAAAGCGCGGATGAACGGTGTAACCAAGAGCCTGTTTGTGCACCCTAGGCCAGAAGGGAATCTATCAGGAGGAGAGTGATGCCACAAACGGTTCCCTGGGAAGACATCGCTACACACACATACACGCGCGGCTATTAACAGGTGGTTATCGAGTTGGCATTAACCACTGGTGGGCTTCCAGTATCGAGGAAAATGTGGAAATATCTAATCGTTACTGAAAATAATCTGCCAGTTCCTCTGGGAATTTTCAAAATATATTCATGTGAAAGAGTTTAATTGAATGTTTTCTATCCATGTTACACTGTGACCAAATATGTTTCAATCAAGTGCTATTAACAGGTGGTTATCGAGTTGGCATTAACCACTGGTGGGCTTCCAGTATCGAGGAAAATGTGGAAATATCTAATCGTTACTGAAAATAATCTGCCAGTTCCTCTGGGAATTTTCAAAATATATTCATGTGAAAGAGTTTAATTGAATGTTTTCTATCCATGTTACACTGTGACCAAATATGTTTCAATCAAGTGCTATTAACAGGTGGTTATCGAGTTGGCATTAACCACTGGTGGGCTTCCAGTATCGAGGAAAATGTGGAAATATCTAATCGTTACTGAAAATAATCTGCCAGTTCCTCTGGGAATTTTCAAAATATATTCATGTGAAAGAGTTTAATTGAATGTTTTCTATCCATGTTACACTGTGACCAAATATGTTCCAATCAAGTGCTATTAACAGGTGGTTATCGAGTTGGCATTAACCACTGGTGGGCTTCCAGTATCGAGGAAAATGTGGAAATATCTAATCGTTACTGAAAATAATCTGCCAGTTCCTTTGGGAATTTTCAAAATATATTCATGTGATAGAGTTTAATTGAATGTTTTCTATCCATGTAACACTGTGACCAAATACATTTGGTTTTGTGGTTTTTCAATCAATCGCAGTTAACAGGATAGCTTCAGAAGATTATTCTTCCCCATCAGTAGGATATTTCCGTATCCAATATTGTATGCCCCCGCAATCGATTATTGCTCAGTCGCCGAAAGTTCCGAGCTCAGAGAGTTCATTCCCCTCTAGTTTGCCTTCCAAATTGCCATCGTAAACCACACCTTCTCTCGATTCAATCACACACAAAAAGCATACTTAAGCGATATTCTGGTGGTGAGACACATTCATTTTTCGTGAGGACATCGACAAGACAACATCGTTGCCTAACGTGCTGGAGGAGGTGGACGGCGAAGGATCGACACATACACGCGCAGAACTCTTTCCGTTAGGATGCCATTCAGCATCGAGAAAGTTCCGGAAAGATCTAATCATTGCTGGAAAATAATCTGCCAGTTCCTTTGGGAATTTTCAAAATATATTCATGTGAAAGAGTTTAATTGAATGTTTTCTATCCATGTAACACTGTGACCAAATATGTTTCAATCAAGTGCTATTAACAGGTGGTTATCGAGTTGGCATTAACCACTGGTGGGCTTCCAGTATCGAGGAAAATGTGGAAATAACTAATCGTTACTGAAAATAATCTGCCAGTTCCTCTGGGAATTTTCAAAATATATTCATGTGAAAGAGTTTAATTGAATGTTTTCTATCCATGTTACACTGTGACCAAATACATTTGGTTTTGTGGTTTTTCAATCAATCGCAATTAACAGGATAGCTTCAGAAGATTATTCTTCCTCATCAGTAGGATATTTCCGTATCCAATATTGTATGCGCCCGCAATCGATTATTGCTCAGTCGCCGAAAGTTCCGAGCTCAGAGAGTTCATTCCCCTCTAGTTTGCCTTCCAAATTGCCATCGTAAACCACACCTTCTCTCGATTCAATCACACACAAAAAGCATATTTAAGCGATATTCTGGTGATGAGACACATCTTGGAGGCGAATGAACTGCAAAGTTTAAAGCCTCTTAAAAACAAAGAAACGAAATGAGACACATTCATTTTTCGTGAGGACATCGACAAGACAACATCGTTGCCTAACGTGCTGGAGGAGGTGGACGGCGAAGGATCGACACATACACGCGCAGAACTCTTTCCGTTAGGATGCCATTCAGCATCGAGAAAGTTCCGGAAAGATCTAATCATTGCTGGAAAATAATCTGCCAGTTCCTCTGGGAATTTTCAAAATATATTCATGTGAAAGAGTTTAATTGAATGTTTTCTATCCATGTTACACTGTGACCAAATATGTTTCAATCAAGTGCTATTAACAGGTGGTTATCGAGTTGGCATTAACCACTGGTGGGCTTCCAGTATCGAGGAAAATGTGGAAATAACTAATCGTTACTGAAAATAATCTGCCAGTTCCTCTGGGAAATTTCAAAATATATTCATGTGAAAGAGTTTAATTGAATGTTTTCTATCCATGTAACACTGTGACCAAATATGTTTCAATCAAGTGCTATTAACAGGTGGTTATCGAGTTGGCATTAACCACTGGTGGGCTTCCAGTATCGAGGGAAATGTGGAAATATCTAATCGTTACTGAAAATAATCTGCCAGTTCCTCTGGGAAATTTCAAAATATATTCATGTGAAAGAGTTTAATTGAATGTTTTCTATCCATGTAACACTGTGACCAAATATGTTTCAATCAAGTGCTATTAACAGGTGGTTATCGAGTTGGCATTAACCACTGGTGGGCTTCCAGTATCGAGGAAAATGTGGAAATATCTAATCGTTACTGAAAATAATCTGCCAGTTCCTTTGGGAATTTTCAAAATATATTCATGTGAAAGAGTTTAATTGAATGTTTTCTATCCATGTAACACTGTGACCAAATATGTTTCAATCAAGTGCTATTAACAGGTGGTTATCGAGTTGGCATTAACCACTGGTGGGCTTCCAGTATCGAGGAAAATGTGGAAATATCTAATCGTTACTGAAAATAATCTGCCAGTTCCTTTGGGAATTTTCAAAATATATTCATGTGAAAGAGTTTAATTGAATGTTTTCTATCCATGTTACACTGTGACCAAATATGTTTCAATCAAGTGCTATTAACAGGTGGTTATCGAGTTGGCATTAACCACTGGTGGGCTTCCAGTATCGAGGAAAATGTGGAAATAACTAATCGTTACTGAAAATAATCTGCCAGTTCCTCTGGGAATTTTCAAAATATATTCATGTGAAAGAGTTTAATTGAATGTTTTCTATCCATGTAACACTGTGACCAAATATGTTTCAATCAAGTGCTATTAACAGGTGGTTATCGAGTTGGCATTAACCACTGGTGGGCTTCCAGTATCGAGGAAAATGTGGAAATATCTAATCGTTACTGAAAATAATCTGCCAGTTCCTTTGGGAATTTTCAAAATATATTCATGTGAATGAATTTAATTGAATGTTTTCTATCCATGTAACACTGTGACCAAATATGTTTCAATCAAGTGCTATTAACAGGTGGTTATCGAGTTGGCATTAACCACTGGTGGGCTTCCAGTATCGAGGAAAATGTGGAAATAACTAATCGTTACTAAATTAATCTGCCAGTTCCTCTGGGAATTTTCAAAATATATTCATGTGAAAGAGTTTAATTGAATGTTTTCTATCCATGTAACACTGTGACCAAATACATTTGGTTTTGTGGTTTTTCAATCAATCGCAATTAACAGGATAGCTTCAGAAGATTATTCTTCCTCATCAGTAGGATATTTCCGTATCCAATATTGTATGCGCCCGCAATCGATTATTGCTCAGTCGCCGAAAGTTCCGAGCTCAGAGAGTTCATTCCCCTCTAGTTTGCCTTCCAAATTGCCATCGTAAACCACACCTTCTCTCGATTCAATCACACACAAAAAGCATACTTAAGCGATATTCTGGTGGTGAGACACATTCATTTTTCGTGAGGACATCGACAAGACAACATCGTTGCCTAACGTGCTGGAGGAGGTGGACGGCGAAGGATCGACACATACACGCGCAGAACTCTTTTCGTTAGGATGCCATTCAGCATCGAGAAAGTTCCGGAAAGATCTAATCATTGCTGGAAAATAATCTGCCAGTTCCTTTGGGAATTTTCAAAATATATTCATGTGAAAGAGTTTAATTGAATGTTTTCTATCCATGTAACACTGTGACCAAATATGTTTCATTCAAGTGCTATTAACAGGTGGTTATCGAGTTGGTATTAACCACTGGTGGGCTTCCAGTATCGAGGAAAATGTGGAAATAACTAATCGTTACTGAAAATAATCTGCCAGTTCCTCTGGGAAATTTCAAAATATATTCATGTGAAAGAGTTTAATTGAATGTTTTCTATCCATGTAACACTGTGACCAAATATGTTTCAATCAAGTGCTATTAACAGGTGGTTATCGAGTTGGCATTAACCACTGGTGGGCTTCCAGTATCGAGGGAAATGTGGAAATATCTAATCGTTACTGAAAATAATCTGCCAGTTCCTTTGGGAATTTTCAAAATATATTCATGTGAATGAATTTAATTGAATGTTTTCTATCCATGTAACACTGTGACCAAATATGTTTCAATCAAGTGCTATTAACAGGTGGTTATCGAGTTGGCATTAACCACTGGTGGGCTTCCAGTATCGAGGAAAATGTGGAAATAACTAATCGTTACTGAAAATAATCTGCCAGTTCCTCTGGGAATTTTCAAAATATATTCATGTGAAAGAGTTTAATTGAATGTTTTCTATCCATGTAACACTGTGACCAAATATGTTTCAATCAAGTGCTATTAACAGGTGATTATCGAGTTGGCATTAACCACTGGTGGGCTTCCAGTATCGAGGAAAATGTGGAAATATCTAATCGTTACTGAAAATAATCTGCCAGTTCCTTTGGGAATTTTCAAAATATATTCATGTGAAAGAGTTTAATTGAATGTTTTCTATCCATGTAACACTGTGACCAAATACATTTGGTTTTGTGGTTTTTCAATCAATCGCAATCAACAGGATAGCTTCTGAAGATTATTCTTCCCCATCAGTAGGATATTTCCTTATCCAATATAGGATGCATAAAACCTTGTGCCTCCAACGTAACGCTCTCGTTTTCGAAGTTCTCCAAATATTCATTCATTCAGAATGAATTCAGATTCAACTTCATACAAATGATCTCTAAATCAACGATAGTCCTACGTCACCCTTGCGGTTATATAGATATAACCCACTTCCTGTTTTTTTTCTGAGAATATGTGTGAGTGTGTGGCCTGATGCAAACTGTACTTTAATACGATTTGCTTTAGCCCGCACGAATTCAATTATAGTGTATATATGACGGCATAATGTATGTATGATTAATAGGGTTATTTAGTATTGCTGAAAAAGTAATATTGTTAGAAGAGTGAGTGTTCAATTCCGTATAAGCAGTGGTTATATAAGATTTATTAGATCTGTCTCTTTTAAAAATTTCATTAGTTTGTCCTCCTCTATGTTGTCCCTTGCGAGGGCTGTCCTTGGGTTGTCTGCAATCTGAAATTTAATTCTTGCTCTGTTATGTAGGGGGCAAACTAGTAGAACGTGTTCTACAGTGACCCTAACGTTGCAAGTGCTACAAATAGGTGGTTCAGTTCTTTCCATAAGAAACCTGTGGGTTAATTTGGTATGCCCAATACGAAGTCGTGTTAGGCATACTTGGAAGGGTCTTTGTTTACTATCCGTCCATGGGTGGGTAGTGTTCTTTATTTTTCGTAGAAAAAGGTATCTACAGTTGTTCCACTCGTTCTCCCAGTTTATCATTAGGGCAGAGTTAACCCATCTGATTATGTCGTCGACTGGAGAATTTGTACTCCATAGTTCGGATGTTCTTCCTTCCTTGGCGAGACGGTCAGCCTCTTCGTTACCACGGATTCCACAGTGACCTGGAATCCAGCAGAAGGTGATGTCGTTTTGGGCAATTTTCTCTTCAATTGAGAGTACCCATGGATGTTTGCTGTTTCCGCTCTCAAGAGCCGTAAGCGCACTAGCAGAATCGGTGAATATAACCGTTTTCCTGTTGTCTTCGCAATTCGATGTTGCGATGAGGAGTGCAGCTAACTCAGCTGAAAAAACCGAACAGATGTTTGGGAGTTGGAACTTTTTCTGCATATTGCTTGCAAAAAGGCCAATTCCTACTTGATTACCGTCGAACGAACCATCAGTATAAATTTTATGATGGAGAGGAAATTGGTTGTGGATGTGGTTGTTGAAAATGGTCAAGACTATGCTGCTGTTTTCACCGGCTCGCACAGAGTTTTTAATTGACCAATCAATTTGAGGTTCCCGTTTATACCATGGTCTTTGGTTTAAAATGGGAATTGGTGCAATCGCTGGCAGAATGGTTTGGCAGGTTTCCTGCAGCCAGTTGTTCGCTCTTTCTAGAGAGGATACAATTGTGTGATTTTTCTCAAGCGTACGTATCGCACACTTGGTGAAATTGCTTGTAAGGAACAGTTTAAAAGGTAGATTGCCTGATTCAGCAAGTAACGCTTTAATTAGGCTAGTACTAAAAGCCCCAGACGCTAGTCTTATAACCTTATGGTAGCTAGGCCTTAGTTTTTCGAGCGTTTCCCAAGTTGCACGACTAAAAAGTTCGATACCATATGTCAGTTTGGAATAGACTAGGCTTCTTCCGATGTTGAAAATGGTTTTACGGGAGCTTAGTCGGCTTCGACCGCTGATAACTTTAACCAAATTGAGGCGGTTTTTAATATCTGATATCAGACTATTAGTATGTTTGCTGAAAGTAAGTTGTTTGTCCACTGTTATGCCGAGAATTCTTGCAGAATTGACTCGTTTAATGGGTTTACCGTTCATCAGGCATGTACGCAGTTTTTTTGACGTAGGACTACGTCTAACCGGAAGATATAGGGGGTGAAATGGAAATCTAGGCACTGAACAAGTAGGAAAAAATGCAAGATTTGGAACGCTTATAACTCGAGCATTTCTCAATAGATCGCAAAGGTTTTTGCATCAATTGATAGGAAATATATCTACGCGTCTATCATAACGAATAACATTTCATTTTCCTTGAGATAAATAATTGAATAATTGTGAAATATCAAGCATTGTTCAAATGCACTATGTGCCCATTTTTGATTGGTCCATTTTGTGCTCCTCAAATCGTATCGACCAAAACGAGCAACCAGAGCAGCAGCGAAATACAATGAAGCACGATTGGAAAGGAAAAAGAAAAAAAATGAACGAAACATTGGTCGCAGTCTCACATATGCGTAATTCTCGAGCCGGCCAGTCAGCTTAAAAATCCCCGCTCCGCTGCCGTAACGATCATTTTCATCCAAACCGTACACCACATCGTTTCGCATCACATCACATCAACGAACCAACACAAGCAGCCATGTCTGGACATGACAAAGGAGAAAAGGTAAAGGGAAAGGCAAAATCCCGCTCGAACCGTGTTGGTCTGCAATTTCCCGTAGGTGTATTCGACAATTGCTCCGCAAGGGTAGCTAGGCCGAGCGCGTTAGTACCAGTGCACCAGTCCACCTAGTCGGCGATATATAGTTTCGGCCGCCGGAGTGATCGAGTTAGCTGGCAAAGCTGCTCGCGACGATAAGAAAATCCGCATTCAGAACAAACCACATTCGGTTCGGTGGACATCAAAACAACAACAGGCAATTGCAACGAGTGGCGAGTGGCAAACGCAATCGCAAAACGGCAGCAGATAGCATATGAAAAAAGCTTGTTCTTTATACAAACTACTTTGGTGGCAAATCCAGAACAAGGCGGCATCAAGGGCGTGGTTTTTTTTCAAAACCACGAGTACTAAGTTTTCTAAATTGGAACCATTCCATAAAACACGGCGCTTTTCAGGGCCATTAAACCTTCCAAAAAAGAGTTTACGAAATACAGTTCAATGCTTTCTGAAACAATATCCCAAATAATAATAAAACACAAATTGATTTTTTCATAATTTGTTTTCCAGGATATGATGAGTATGAGAATTTGACAGTTGTTCTGAGCTTATTGATGGTTGGGGACTTTCCCGATTATTCAATTTTCACCAATTCTTAACTTGCTTATAGATTGAAAGTACAGTCGACATTTAGCTAATTGAACGGACCTGTAATGCGACATATTTATTTGGACTTTTTTGTAAACATAGAGTTCGGGGTCCAAATTATGACCCCCCTATTGAAAGTCGACACTGTACCACTGTCATCGCAAATGTTTAATTACAGGTTAAAATCGCCTCTAATGCGACACTGAGTGGTGCTTCGGCACGTCACATTAAATATAATTTACTGTACAACATGTCACAAACTGGATGGGAAGAAATTTTCCAACTGTGAAAGCTGTGGCGAGTGGCAAACGCAATCGTTAAACGGAAGGTTTAGCCGAACAATATGAGGATATCGATAATAACAAAACAATGAACTCTTTAGATTAAAGATATTTTTGTGATCCAGAAAAGGACCCTTTTTAGCCTGCATGTGAATCCAACGAGCGAACAAATCGTAATGAATGTATTTTTTTGCCATCGCTGCCTTTTAACGCTCATTCGTTCGTCTCGTTGGACTCGCCCCTTTGGCTGAGTTTGCCAATTTGTCTCTATCCTGTAATCGTGTACCGCTAAAGTACAAAACGCGCGGATCCGCTGAAAAATATATCTCTTTCAAACCGTAAATCAGGGTGGTTGTATGGCATCGTTTCACATCACATCGCATCAACGGATTGGTGCTTGAGCACCAGTATACCTAATAGCGGTTATAGAATTTCGGCCGCCGGAGTGCTCGAGTTGGCTTGCGAAGCTGCTCACGACAATAAGAAAACCCGCTTACAGAACAGAGCACATTCGGTTCGGTGGCAACAACTAGTTTCAGCGAGTGGCAAACGCAATCGCAAAACGGCAGCAGATAGACCGCCACCGTACAACCCGGTGTTTTTCAGGGCCATTAAACCTTTCAAAGAAGAGTTATTAAAAGTTTTTCACAACACCAATGCATTCTAAAGTGACATAATATGACATATAATATAAACTGATTTATTTTGTTTATGCTTGTTCTTGAACTTATTGGTGGTTGGGGTCTTTTAAATTGATCATTCAGTTTTAACAAACCCATGACCAAACCCATTCAGTTTTAACAAACCCATGAATTAAAAGTGGCTTAAAATTACACCACATTGTATGCAGGATGGCATTAACGAATTTCCTCGGTAGCAAGAACTGCTTTCTTTGGTTGATAACTGATGTTGTAACTGACGTTACATCTGCATTGTATAGAAAAATAAATAAGGAGCAACATGATGAGCTATGTATTTCCTGCTGCTCTGTTCTTATTTTAAAGGACTTTAATCCGAATGTCATCCATCCGTGTATTTACTGTTGGTTTTTCAGAACGCTTATAGCTCGTTTATTTCTCGACAGATCGTAGAGTTCGTCTCCAAAACCTCAGTTCTTTTTCATTTTTATTTACTTTGTTTGCGGAGATTACAAATCTTACAATTCATTCGTCTCCGAAACCACAGTTTAAGGTACGGTAATGTACTCAATAGTGAAATATGTGATAGTGAATGAGCTGATGACCACCTATGCATTCCCTATCACAGCCATCATGATTGTACGATATGTGCATACGCCGAAAGATGCCCGGCGTTGAACATTTAATAAGTACAAAGCCTTCAGAAAAAAATCAAGAATCAAGTTTGTAAAAAAACGCAAAAACACAACACCAAAGGTTCTTTTCAGAACCCCAACATGTTCATAAAGAGTAAACAGTAAACTAATCCATTTGTCAGGTAGATAGGTAGGTATTCACATAGGAGAAGAAAATAAAACAATAAATTTAAAATATATATTTAGCAATAGCTGTCCCCTTTGTATAGTCCTACGTCACTCCGGTTATGTCCCCGACATTACCCACCCGTCTTTTTCTGTGGCGCCTATTACTGCAGCAATGAAGAATTTGGGATTTATCAGTTGAGAAACTAAATCCCACTGATTTTGCCCAGTTATTGACTGACGAGATTCGTGGTGTCATAGGCTTTTGATAAGTCCAGTAGCGCGAGTTCCCCATGAAGGCGATCTTGTATGATCTCATGAAAATGTTGATCGAGTAATCCGAAGTAGGAATTGGCACCTTTACCGTGACGGAAAGCATGCTGGCGGGGGTCCAGGAGATGACGTTCTTCAAGGTTCGTCAATAATCTCCGATTGACCATCCTCTCAAATACCTTACCAAGGCAGTTGAGAAGAGTGATGGGACGGAAGCTAGAGGCTTCTGATTTCTTCTCCATCGGTTTAGGGATGGGGATGACCAGGCCTTCCTTCCATGAGTCAGGGAAGCATTTGCTAGTCCAGCAGTTGTTGTAAATCTGGAGCAACGAGCTTTTGACGTGAAAAGGTAGGTGCTTTATCATGCTGTACTCGATCTCATCAGGTCCGGCGGATTTGCCTTTGGACTTGTGGATGGACCACATCAATTCCTTCATAGAGAACTTAATATTGAAAATATGAAGTTCCCCGGAGTCTGATGGAAATTCTGTAGATTCCGCAGCAGCTTTCTGAGTCTTAAAATTGTCTGAGTAGTTAGAGGTGGCGGAAGCACTGGCGAAGTGATTCGCTAAAAGTTCAGCTACGGTTCCGGGATCATCTGTAAAGGTACCATTGATCTCGATGGAATAACCGTGCGTTCTTCTCTTGCCACTGAGTGCATTGACCTTTCTCCACAGTTCGCTGGAGGTTGATTGGGGGCTAATGCCGTCGAGAAATTCGAGCCAGCTGTTTTGCTTAGCTTCCGCTATAATTTTCCTTGCTCTAGCTCTAGCAGATTGGAAATCAGCTAGGGCAAGTTTTTTGCTTTCACTACCATCTTGTTGCCGTCTAAGTTTTCGAAGCTCTTTTCTTCTGGTTTTGATGGCCTGTTTGACATCGTCGTTCCACCAGGGAACTGACTTCCGGCCAGAGTTCCCGCTAGTGCGAGGTATATTGTCTTTCGCTGCAGTAAAAATAGCTTGGGAAAACTCATTTACTGAGTAGTTACCCTGTGCTGGTAGTAGGCGTGAGACCATTGTTTCGAAGCCGTTCCAGTTAGCGAATTGGTATAACCATCTTCTTCGCAATTTACTATTCGGATTACTTGTCAGTGTTCGGATATGAATGGGGAAGTGGTCACTTCCTCTAAGGTCTTCATCAACGAACCAGCTGACTCTGGGCGCAAGGTCCCATGATGTAATCGTTAGATCTATAGCGGAGGTAGTACCGTAGCGGTTATCGTAACGGGTATGTTGGGAGTCATTCAGAATAATGAAATTGAGATTTTCGACGATTTTTAAAATCATTTTGCCTCTAGTGTCGCACTGTTTGCCACCCCATATTGTGTGGGAGGCGTTAAAATCACCCATAATGATGAGTGGTCGTGGCAGTTGTTTGAATGCGTTGGTGATCTCAGATTCGAGATTATTATTAAGGCTGCGTGAAGGAGGTATGTATATTGATACAAGAGTAATTCGTTGTGGGCCTTTAAGCTGAACAGCGCATAATTGTAACGGCGTTGTTATTTTGATTTCCACATGGGGAAGATGTCTTAAAACTGCGAGGCTGACCCCACCATGGTTAGGGGTTGGCCCATCACAACGATACCATTTATACTTTTCTTGAAGAAAACGATCACAGTCAACGCTGCTTTTGATTCTCGTTTCTTGGAAAGCGAGGCTGAGTGGGAGATGTTTCTCCTCAGCTAGCATCAGTTCTAGTTCGTTTATAGAACTTCGTAGCCCGCGTAAATTCCATTGGATGGCTAGTCTTTGATTGGGTACAGGATATAAATCCATTAGTGTTTGATGGATGTGTTGGGAATTGGTAGCAATATATGTTAAAAATATATGAGAAAGGGGCTTTTGGTTTTTATTTGTTTATGTAATGGATGTAAGTAAAATTATGTGAAAAATATGGAGAAAGTTGATTATAGTTGAGAATTAACTATTACGAATTAGTTGGATGGGTGTTGGTTTCCCTTGGAAGAGTGTTTATTCTTTTTGGGTTTTGTGTCAGTTTTGTTTGGTGGATGTATGTTATTGTCTTTTGGTTGTATCTTGTTGTCTTTCGTGTTGGTGTTTTGTGAGTTGTTGTTTTGTGTGTTATTAGTTTGTGTGTTGTTGTTTTGTGTGTTGTTGTTTTGTGTGTTGCTGTTTTGTTTGGTGTTGTTTGGTGTGTTGCTGTTTTGGCTGGTGTTATCTTTGGTTGGTGTGATTTCCGTCGATTTCTGATTATTTCGTACCATTTTTCTTAGCTTCTCTTTGTTCTGGCGAAGTTCATCTTCCGAGGTTTTCGAATCTTCAGAATATGTGCTGTTGGCTGTAATCTTCCTTTTAGTTTTTCTCGGGGCTTCCGAGGCTACCATGGACACATCGGAATCATCTGATTCGGTTGATGAGTTGTCCGATTCGGAAATGTTGGATACAACTACAGATGGGGTACTATCGCGACTTATTTCTGGACTTGTGTTAGCTGAAACGCAACTGCACTTACACTTGTTGCAGCTGGCAGTAGGTTTTTGGAGTGCACTCAACCTGTCTTGCAGGATACTCGCATAAGTTGGTACTTTATTTTTAATCATGTATAGATCCTTGGCTTCTTTATAGGAAATGCCTTGATCTATTCTGATTCTGGTAATATCATTTTCTTTAAGCCATAAAGGGCACTTCCTGCTACAAGAGGAGTGATCCCCCTGGCAATTATTGCAATGTGCTGGGTTATTGCACGTTACAGTGTTTGCACTGTGTTCTTGGCCGCAATTCCGACAAAGTGGATTTTCTAGTTGGCAGCGTTTCGATGTATGACCAAAGCGGAAGCATTTGAAACATTGCATCGGGTTAGGGTAAAAATTCCTGGTCCCGATGCGAAGAAAACCGAAGAAGATTACGTCAGGTACTACTGTACCACGAATGGTTAAAATAAGTGTGGCTGTTGGTATGGTTTCGTTATTTTCCTTCCTTGTGATTCTCTTGACTTCGATCACATTTTGATCAGCGAGTTCAGTAAGAATCTCAGCTTCAGTCAAGTCAATAACTTCGCGGCATGTTACGACGCATTTACGTTTATTTAGTGTCGGGTGATATATGACTTCGACAGGGGTTTCATCGATCAATTGGTTAATTAAGAGGAGCTTACCGATGGTGTCCTCGTCTCTGGCCGTGAGGATGTATTGCATTCTCTTTTTCTCGTCTCGTGTTGGGCGGGCGCTGTTAAAATTCTTAACGACGTAGGCGATGGTCTTGCTGACCACGAACGGATTGGATGGAATCACGTTCTCTCCGGTTGCGCGTAATAGCAGAATTTGCAGGTTACCGTTCAGAGGATCAGCCCACTCTGGCGCGGTACGCTGCGTTGGTTTTCCCTGATACATGTTTGTAACACGGCCTCCTGGAGGCCCGGCGCTACTGGACGCCATGATATAGCCTGGCTACACCCCAGGTATAGCCGGCCGAAAGGGTCACACTCACTAATAAAATACTCCTTATTGAGGGATTTTCACTTACGGATATACTTTTAAATTCGCTCTATCACTTGGTAGAGGGGATATACTTTCACTTTCAAGCGATTTCACTATAAAATGACTTAGAAAATGCACACTTGGTAAAAAGAAATAGGTGTCCTTGCACCGTTGATTCAGCGTCTAGCACTTATTCTAAATAACTATATGAATTGCGGATGGGAAAAAATCACTATATTTTGGCGTCAGTGACGCCAAAAAGCGCGCGCTTTTCCCGCCCGCCGGTGAGCACCACCGACGCAGGCAAAGTTGGCTGCTACTCTCCTCTGCTATCCCTTCGTTGCGACGCTGGAAAACAATTTTATATTTAGGACTAATCAAGCCTTCAGAAAGGCTGCTGTAAGCATTTGATTAGTTGTGTGAGGAGAAAACTTCTATTTTTCGCTACTCTTTTCAAAGGGGTGCTAAAAACATGACCGTCTCGGTTGAATGTCAGAAGCACCTTGGTTGATGTGATGTGATGCGAAACGATGTGGTGTACGGTTTGAATGAGAATGATCGTTACGGCAGCGGTGCGGGGATTTTAAGCTGACTGGCTGGCTCGAGAATTACGCGTGTGTGAGACTGCGACCAATGTTTCGTTAATTTTTGACGTAGGACTACGTCTAACCGGAAGATATAGGGGGTGAAATGGAAATCTAGGTACTGAACAAGTATGAAAAAATGCAAGATTTGGAACGCTTATAACTCGAGCATTTCTCAATAGATCGCAAAGGTTTTTGCATCAATTGATAGGAAATATATCTACGCATCTATAATAACGAATAACATTTCATTTTTCTTGAGATAAATAATTGAATAATTGTGAAATATCAAGCATTCTCAAAATTCACTATGTGCCCATTTTTGATTGGTCCATTTTGTGCTCCTCAAATCGTACCGACCAAAACGGGCAACCAGAGCAGCAGCGAAATAGAATGAAGCACGATTGGAAAGGAAAAAGAAAAAACAGGAAGTGGGTTATATCTATGGTATAACCGCAAGGGTGACGTAGGACTATCGTTGATTTAGAGATCATTTGTTTAAAGTTGAATCTAAATCCATTCTGAATGAATGAATAAATGAATATTTGGGGGACTTCGAAAACGAGAGCGTTACGTTGGAGGCACAAGGTTTTATGTATCCAATATAGGATACGAAAAACCTTGTTCTGAAGAATAATCTTCAGAAGCTTTCCTGCTAACTGTACTTGATTGACAAATCACAAACCCAAATGTATTATATGGATATTTTATGGATAGAAAACATTAAAAAAAACTCTTTCGCTTGAATGTAATTTTCAATTCCAAGGGGAACTGGCAGATTATTTTCCAGCAACGATTAGATATTTCCACATTTTCCTTGATTGAAACATATTTGGTCACAGTGTTACATGGATAGAAAACACTCAAATAAACTCTTTCACATGAATGTATTGTTAAATTCCCAGAGGAACTGGCAGATTATTTTCCGGATCTTTCTCGATGCTGAATGGCATCCAAACGGAAAGAATTCCGTGCGTGTATGTGTGTGTGTAGCGGCTGCTTCGATGGTCACCTTCTCTTCTCCTGAAGGATCGGCTTCTCTGTGCTCCCTCACAGTTTCAAACAAACTGCTTGCGTTTGTTTGCGGGCAGATCTCGATCTTTCGCCGTCCAGCACCATCAGCATCGATGTTGTCTTGTCGATGTCCTCACGAAAAATTAATGCGTCTCACCACCAGAATATCGCTTAAGTATGCTTTTTGTGCGTGATTGAATCGAGAGAAGGCGTGGTTTACGATGGCAATTTGGAAGGCAAACTAGAGGGGAATGAACTCTCTGAGCTCGGAACTTTCGGCGACTGAGCAATAATCGATTGCGGGCGCATACAATATTGGATACGGAAATATCCTACTGATGGGGAAGAATAATCTTCAGAAGCTATCCTGTTAATTGCGATTGATTGAAAAATCACAAAACCAAATGTAATTGGTCACAGTGTTACATGGATAGACAACATTAAAATAAACTCTTTCACATGAATGTATTTTGAAATTCCCAGAAGAACTGGCAGATTATTTTCAGTAACAATTAGATATTTCCACATTTTCCTCGATACTGGAAGCCCACCAGTGGTTAATACTAACTCGATAACCACCTGTTAATAGTACTTGATTGAAAAATATTTGGTCACAGTGTTACATGGATAGAAAACATTCGAATAAACTATTTCACATGAATGTATTTTTAAATTTCCAGAGGAACTGGCAGATTATTTTCCAGCAATGATTAGATCTTTCCGGAACTTTCTCGATGCTGAATGGCATCCAAACGGAAAGAATTCTGCGCGTGTATGTGTCGATCCTTCGCCGTCCACCTCTTCCAGCACGTTAGGCAACGATGTTGTCTTGTCGATGTCCTCACGAAAAATGAATGTGTCTCACCACCAGAATATCGCTTAAGTATGCTTTTTGTGTGTGATTGAATCGAGAGAAGGTGTGGTTTACGATGGCAATTTGGAAGGCAAACTAGAGGGGAATGAACTCTCTGAGCTCGAAACTTTCGGCGACTGAGCAATAATCGATTGCGTACGCATACAATATTGGATACGGAAATATCCTACTGATGGGGAAGAATAATCTTCAGAAGCTTTCCTGCTAATTACAATTGATTGAAAAATTACAAAATCAAATGTATTTGATCGCTGTGTTATATGGTTAGAAAACATTAAAATAAACTCTTTCACATGAATGTATTTTCAAATTCCCAGAGGAACTGGCAGATTATTTTCCAGAAATGATTAGATCTTTCCGGAACTTTCTCGATGCTGAATGGCATCCAAACGGAAAGAATTCCGCGCGTGTATGTGTGTGTAGCGATGTCTTCCCGGGGAACCGTTTGTGGCATCACTCTCCTCCTGATGGATTCCCTTCCGGCCTAGGATGCACAAACAGGCTCTTGGTGACACCGTTCATCCGCGCTTTCATGATAAACGAAGAGCTTCACCACAACAGTGACAACATGCTCCAATCACTGTTCAATTAGAACTGAGTGGATTTCCGAGTGGCGCTCGCTTATATACCGATTGGTGATTTCAATAGCCTGTTTTGAAAGCAATTTTAAGACTATTGAAACAAGTTTTTGGATCAAAAAGTAACAAGTATAGAACGCGTAGACATTTTATCTTTCGAATGAAGTGTTTATCATACCATTTCGTTCAGTTGCTTAGGAGCTATTAACGTTCAAAATCTCGGTCTCCCGCGTAACGCTTTCGTTTTCGAAACTTTGATTTTACACCCCGGTATAGAAATGAAAGACGTAGTCCTACGTCAAAAAAAGAACGAAACATTGGTCGCAGTCTCACACATGCGTAATTCTCGAGCCAGCCAGTCAGCTTAAAAATCCCCGCTCCGCTGCCGTAACGATCATTCTCATTCAAACCGTACACCACATCGGTTCGCATCACAACACATCAACAAACCAACCCAAGCACCCATGTCTGGACATGGTAAAGGAGGAAAAGTGAAGGGAAAGGCAAAATCCCGCTCGAACCGTGTTGATATGGAGTTCCCCGCAAGGGTAGCTAGGACGAGTGCGTAAGTACCAGTGCACCAGTCCACCTAGCCGCCGTTATATAGTTTCGGCCGCCGAAGTGATCGAGTTGGCTGGTAAAGCTGCTCGCGACGATAAGAAAAACCGCATTCAGAACAGAACACATCAAGACAACAACAGGCAGTTGCAGCGAGTGGCGAGTGGCAAACGCAATCGCAAAACGGCAGCAGGTAGCAGAAGAAAAAAGTTTGTTCTTTTTACAATCTGCTTTGGTGGCAAATCCAGAACAAGGCGGCATCGAGGGCGTTCGAAATGGTTTTTTTTTCAAAACCACGAGTACTAAGTTTTCTAAATTGGAACCATTCCATAAAACAAGGCGCTTTTCAGGGCCATTAAACCTTCCAAAAAAGAGTTTAGGAAATAAAGTTCAATGCGTTCTAAAACATTATCCAAAATAATAATAAAACACAAATTGATGTTTTCATAATTTGTTTGCCAGGATCTGATGAGTATGTGAATTTGGCAGTAGTTCTGAGCTTATTGATAGTTGGGGACTTTCAAGATTATTGAATTTTCACCAACTCTTAAATTGTTTCCAGATTGAAAGTATAGTAATTTACAATTAGTTCGACATTTAGCTAATTGGACGGACATGTAATGCGACTTATTTAGTTGGACATTTTTGTAAACATAGAGATCCAAATTATGACCGCACATTGAAAGTCGACACTGTACCACTGTCATCGCAAATGTTCAATTACAGGTTCAAATCGCCTCCAATGCGACACTGAGTGGCGCTTCGGTACGTTTTTTTTTATCCCATTTATTTATTTATCAGGCTCATTAGCATTTTATCTGTAACATAGCCGGGTTTTTATCGTGTACATGTACATATGTTTATGTTTCTATAAATTGTAAATTACACAGTAGTTAGTAGTAGCCATTTGGGCGTTAAGTTTTCTGTTCCATTACATTATGGTGAATTACACAGTAGTAGCCATTTAGGCGTAAGGGTATTATTTCTGTTCTTCCATTGTTCAAGCGAACCGGACAGCGGAGACAGTTGATATTGATCATTGTTGGGTTATTTATAGAACAGCAGCCCGTTAAGTTAAGCAAGTCAAGGGAAAGGCAAAGTCTCACTCGAACCGTGCAGGTCTCCAGTTCTCTGTTGGTCGCATTCACTGATTGCTCCGCAAGGGTAACTAGGCCGAACGGATTGGTGCCGGAGCACCAGTATACCTAACAGCGATTATAGAGTTTCGGCCGTCGGAGTGCTCGAGTTGGCTTGCAAAGCTGCTCACGACAATCAGAAAACCCGCATCAAGAACAGAGCAGCTTCGGTTCGGCGCTCATCAAGGCAACAATTAGTTTCAGTGAGTGGCAAAGTGCTTCTCCGGCACGTCGCATTAAATGTAATTTACTGAACAATATGTCACAAGCTGGATAGGAAGAAATTTTCCAACTGTGAAAGCTGTGGAGAGTGGCAAACGTAATAGCTAAACAGGAAGGTTTAACCGAACAAGATGGGAATATCGAGTGATAACAAAAACACAACACCAAAGGTTCTTTTCAACCCTCAACATATTCATAAAGAGTAAACAGTAAACTAATCCATTTTTCAGGTAGATAGGCAGGTATTCACGTAGGAGAAGAAAATAAAACAATATATTTAAAATATATATTTAACAAAAGCTGTCCCCTTTGTATAGTCCTACGTCACTCCGGTTATGTCCCCGACATTACCCACCCGTCTTTTTTCTTTTTCCTTTCCAATCGTGGTTCATTCTATTTCGCTGCTGCTCTGGTTGCCCGTTTTGGTCGGTTCGATTTGAGGAGCACAAAATGGACCAATCAAAAATGGGCACATAGTGCATTTTGACAATGCTTGATATTTCATAATTATTCAATTATTTATCTCAAGAAAAATGAAATGTTATTCGTTATGATAGATGCGTAGATATATTTCCTATCAATTGATGCAAAAACCTTTGCGATCTATTGAGAAATGCTCGAGTTATAAGCGTTCCAAATCTTGCATTTTTTCCTACTTGTTCAGTGCCTAGATTTCCATTTCACCCCCTATATCTTCCGGTTAGACGTAGTCGTACGTCAAAAATGGGAAGACCTGGAAGTGACAGTCAATTGGATGGCTTCAAAACTTAAACAGGCGAAAAGATTTATTACGAGTATTAAAATTACTCAACAGCTGCTAAGCCTTAATAATAAAGACTTAAGCACATTCACTGGTCTTGTAACAGGACACTGCCCGAGTAAATACGATCTGAAGAACATAGGTTTAGCACAAGATGATATATGTCGCTTTTGTAATGCCGAAAGCGAAACCTCGGAACATTTGCTCTGTAACTGCGGAGCTCTAACTAGACGCAGACTTCAACACCTTGATAAAGCTATTCTGGAGCCCAAGGAAATTTGGTCTGCGTCGCCGATCAGGATTATAAATTTTATCAAACAGATTATTCCTGATTGGCACCTATCACGCTATATCTTTCAGTCTACTCCTTCATCAATAAGTAGTAGATTAGCTTGAAGTGAAGTATAAAAAGGGGTATACCACAATAGTTCAAAATAATGGACGCAGTGTTTCACACCCAACATGAAAAAAGGGGGGAGTGCATGAAATCGGAGATTTGAAAAAAAAGGATGATGCCGAGTGTCTTTAAATTTCATGAAACGTTAAGATCTAGATTTCGGGGTTCAGACCCGAAATTCGATTTATGATAATATTTCTGGGGTATTTTACGGTTTTCTAGAAACTGAAAAACTTTGACGGCTGTGCGACACTTTTAAAAAAGTCCGATTGAGATGAAATATTGAATAAGGCATTTTTTCGCGGGAATTAACTTTTTACAGTAAGTCTTTTTCGATCATTCGAAGGTCACTTTTTCCCATACATTCATTAGCACTCTATTGTGCATTATATTTTTTTTTCCAATTCATTTATTTGTAAGGCTCAATCGCATAAGCTTTGCGGAGCCGCTAATTCAAGTTTTGTTTATACAAAGTTTCAACTGATTGCTATGTTTAGTAGGATTCGACCGAATACTCGCGGTTTACTCGAGGTTAAAAGGGCAACAATTTCTGTGGGACAGGACAGGTTAAGGATTAGGATAAGGAGTACCGTTGTCTCAACAGAGGGTTTCCACACGCACTGTAGCATTGTGCATAATGACCAGGGATATCATCTGGTGTTCGACTAACTGTCGAGGGTGGGCGACGGTGAGATGAGGGTACAAGACAAACAAACTAATAACGAAAAAGAAAAACACAACAGCATTAAATTTTTATACTAGACCGTTTCACAAACATATAGATCAGCTGCATATAGCAGATGTCACGAGTTCCCAACACGTCTCTAACAGAAACATAGGGTTGTCTTCCTTGGGCCTCAAGGGCATTCAAAAGGTACTCTCTGGTTGCGTAATTATCCGTACATTGCAAAACTGCGTGATCGATGTCATCGTAACCGTTTCCACACCGACAGACATTGCTTTGAACAAGATTTATTCTGTGGAGATGCACATCTAGCGAGTAGTGGTTGGACATAAGTCTACTCATTACACGAATGAAGTCACGACTTACGTCCAAACCTTTAAACCACGCTCTCGAAGAAACATTTGGAATAATTGAATATAACCACAGCCCAAGACTTCCAGTGTCCCAATCGGTTTGCCAACTCAAGAGAGAACTCTGACGTAGTAATTGGAAAAATTAATCGTATGAAATTGTGCATTATATGCAACAAAGCAAAAATGAAGAATTAATATTTTCCTCTAAACTACTTTCACGTAGTTCTTGAAGCAGGAATCGTCTTTCCAATGGCAATCCGTTTTCCTTGGTCCAAGTAATAACTTTTTCGATTCCACATAAGGCTGTTTCATTTGAAACCCAAATTTCGGACTTTTCATCTTCATCAACATGATGTATTTCCAAAACTGATGGATAATTCGCACCCTCGGTAGGCGAAAACGAATTTTCATCATCGAGCTCTGAACAACAAAACAAGGAATATTTTTACTATCCATTTCATTGTTTGTTATTTTTGGACAATACAACAAGAATTAAAGAGAAAGAAAATCAAAATTAGAGCTAAAAAAGTAAAACTTGAACAATTTAGATTTTTATTGATTCATTCAATTGAGAGATGTATAAAGATTTCACATCAGATCAAATCGATTTAGTAGAACTTGAGATATTGTGCACGCCAGCTCGAAAAACCTAGTTTCGGAAAAACACGTTTCTGTGTGAGGGCCGTAGTAGACCCTTAGGGCCTGATTCTCGAATACACTTCACGGTGGAAACGAAATAAACGGCACGCTATTAAACTACGTTTTACGAGTTAGTGAAGTGTCGAAGATAATAATGAGTTTTCAGGCAGAATGAGCACTTTTCAAATAAAAAATCATTAATGAAAATTAACTTCTTCGTATCAAACTGGTATTCAATGTGAGTGGAAAACTTTGTTTTCTTCATGTGATATAATAATCTCATACAAAAATTTAATCTGAAGATAATTTGATATTATAATGATAAATTTAGTGGGAAACTAATCTCGCATCCAGATGTCGACACCGTACCGTTGTCATCGCGAATGCGTTTCATACCGTTTCCACCGCGAAGTGTATTCGAGAATCAGGCACTAAATAGCGCATCACTAAACAGGTATATCTCGGTAAAAACGTGTTTATCGAAAAGTTCTTGTCTTTGTTGTTATGTTTTTTTTCATATTTCTAATTTCCCCTTACTCTTTTTATGAGCTTTCCGCAATCAATGCCATCTATTGGGAAATATTATAAACTTTTTCCACAATCGTCAAATGCTGGTCATTTTATAGGAACGTGCTATAGCCATCTATGGGGAAAATATTCTACAATAACCTGTCGAGACGAGAAGACAATCTTAATTCTTTGAACTTCTATACAATATATATTAAAAAAAAACTCAAATACTGAATTTTCCCAATTCGCCATTACTAAAATAAGAATAATTGGCATCTACTTTCCACGCTTTCACCATCTTGGGAAATTGATAAGATATGTTTCAAAGCGCAATCTGTAGTTTGTTCGCAACACCAGGTATCTAAATATTCCACTAACAGTGGCAAAAATGCGTATCCGTAACAATTTCAATAAATTTCAGACATTTTGCTACGGCAGTGGTTTTTAAATTGTGCTCCACGAAGTTATAGTAAATGCTGCCACTTGAAAACCCATCTTGAAAAAAACATTCTTTAATTGATTTTCATTGGGCATCCAATGGTATTTCTTGTACACTCCGGGTCAAATGTCGTTTAACTGCGACGCGCAACTGAAACAGAGTTGTTCCCTTTTGGGAAATGTCAATGCGAAAATAATTTGTTTTATTGATTAAAAAGTGCAGCTGCTCCGTCATATGTTTGCCATAAAAAAAATCTGAAAACCCCTGAGCCACGGAGCTGTGTTTCCATAAAAACAAATTCGTTAATCTAAGAATATTTCCATCAATCCGGTAGCCCTCTATCTTTATCTTTAACTTAATCTGTGTGTTCCGCTGTTGATGCCATCTATCGGGAAAACACTGTCAGCTTTTCCCACAATTGTCAATTTTTATACGATTTAATAGGAGCCCAAAGCCATCTATGAGTAGAATATTCCTGAATAATTTGCCGAGAGGAAAATAAAATTTTAGTCATGTGCATGATTCTATGAAATTCTATGAAATATATAATTGAACAAGAATTCGGGGTGTACAAAAAAACATGTCTTCAAATTGTATGAAATGTCGAGATCATGAGTCATCACTTTTTTGACGTAGGACTACGTCTAACCTTTCAATATAGGGTACCCATTACCCATTTCAATATTTCAAAGTGAAAAAGCGTTCAGTATTTGAACGTTAATACCTCTTCAATTAATTGATGGATTTTGATTCCAAGTACACGAATTAATAGTAAATATCCTCAACAATTTTTTGTATGCTCTACATTGCGATTTTTCAGTTCATATAGAGCTCAAATTGACGAAAATTGAATGAAAGAAATCCATACTTTCTCATGCATTTTGTCTGCGCTAGCGCAGCAAACAGCTTTTCATTACACGCAATCACAGGAACGGGCGAAACGTACGGACAAGGAGAAGACGATTGGGGAACGCAAAAGAGATTATGTATAAAGGCGGTCGCTACAACTATATCACTATATAAAGAAAGCGGTGGTTGTGCTTGGCCATGATGCTACTGACACTCAACCGATTCGGACGTGTTTTTAGCGCCCTTCTAAAAGATTACGGAAAAATAAGAGTTTTCTCGCACAACTAATCAACTGCTTACAGCAGTCTTTCTGAAGGCTTGATTAGTCCTAAATACAATCTAAATTTTCAACATAGCAACCGGAGGATAGCAGAAGAGGACATCAGCCAAACTTTCACGGCGGTGGTGGTGCTCACCGACTCGCCGGAAAAAGCGCCCGCTTTTTCGGCGTCACCGACGCCACACCCCCTATTTTCGGGGAGTGTTGCCAATCTATTTTGTAATGATTGTAGTGATTGTAGTAATAATTTAAAAAAAAGAAATAACACGTACATACGGACAGTGAAGTGACAGAAGAAAAAACAATTTTAAAATAATTTTTAAAGTTTTTTCGCTTAAAAAAGTGCGAATTTCTGGACATATATCCCCAAGTGTAAAGGCCCTATAAAAAGTTCTCAGTGTTTTCGTCGAAAGAATAACCCTCTTGTCGGCTCTACCCAGGGTGTAGCCCGACAACAGCATGGCTTCCAGTATTTTCTATGAGAGCAGGCCCACCGAAGCCACCGCTCCACTATGGGCGGACCCCTCGAACGGCAATCTCCAGATACTGCTTCTGAGAGCTACAGGAGACAAGATGCTTCCAACAAACCCCTTCACCGTTAGCAATACTATCAAGGCAGCGGTGAAAAAATTCAACAGCGCAAAACCGCAGCGAGATGACAAAAAGAAACTCCAGTACATCTTGACAACTAGGAACGAGGATACAGTCGGTAAGTTACTATCTATTACCAAACTGATTGACAATACCCCTGTAGAGGTGATCTTCCACCCAACATTAAACCAACGTAAATGCGTTGTTACGTGCAGCGAAGTTATCGACCTTCCTGAATCCGAACTGGTGAAAGAACTCACCGCTCAAGGTGTGATCGGCGTAAAACGCATCACCAGAAAGGACAACAACATTGTTGTGCCAACGGCCACTTTAATTTTGACCATTCGCGGAACTGTTGTTCCCGATTTCATTTATTTTGGGTTCATTCGAGTCGGGACTAGAAATTTCTATCCCAATCCCATGCAATGCTCAAGTGCTACAAATTTGGGCATACGAACAAGCGATGCAAACGCGAAAATCCGCTTTGCAGAAACTGCGGCCAAGAACACCCGGAACAACAAACAGAAGTAAACAAAGTATGCAATGCTTCAGCTTTTTGTATCAACTGCCAAGGGAACCACTCCTCTTCTAGTAGGAATTGTCCCGTATGGCAAACCGGAAATAAAATCACCAGAATTAGAATCGACAATGGAGTTTCATACAAAGAGGCACAGGAACAGCTTCAACTTCAAAACAATGCCCCAACATTCACAAGTGTTCTGCAAGACAAACTCTCCAACTTGCAAAAGCCAGCACCCAGCTGCAACTGCAAATGTAACTGCGCCTCGGCCGCTTCGGCCACTTCTAGTCGCGAAAGCACCCCCCCAATTGACACTACATTCGATACAACCATGACAGATTCAACAACTGGTAGTTCAACAACTGAATCCGAAAGCGAATCAGTCATTTCTATGGATACTTCTGATGCTCCGAACAAGAACAAAAATAAAAGAAAAATCGCTAAAGGTTCATCTTCGGATTCAGATCAAAAATCCGAAAATGAAATCCAAGTCAAGGACAAGAAAAGAACAAGAAATGAGACACCACACCACACCACTGACACCACAAACAAATAACAATACAACCCCACCAAAAAACAACAACAACAACACACACCAAACAAAAAACATCAACAACACACATCCAACAAAAAACAACAACACACACACAACAAACACTCCCAAGACTTCTACACCAAACAAAAACGACACCAATACCTCAAAGAAAGCTACTCTTTCCAAGGGTAAAGGGTCATCGAACTAATTCCCTTTGAATAGTTCAAGCCTACACACAACTTAGACTTAGGAATTAGAGTTAAAATATGCTAACACATTCACTCCAATACAGAAATTCGGGATACAATGGAACATCAGAAGTATCCGACAAAAGATCTTAGAACTGAAAATGCTTATTTCGAACTTTAATCCTACAGTCATAGCCCTTCAGGAAACTATGACTCCAAACAATTTCGATAATAATTTCATCCCAAAGTACATCACACACTTCAAAGAAGGTCCCAACCCCTCAAAGCACGGAGTTGCAATCGCAATCAAGGATAGCACTCCACATGATACTTGTGGCAGCGATTATTTTCCAATCCTAATCTCCTTCGGCCAAACTTCTCCAGAGTTTTCAACAAGGCCAAGATGGAAATTTGAATACGCTGACTGGACTGGCTATCAATTTGACATCGAAAGCCGTCTTTCCACTAAACGGGATTGGACAGCCGAGGAATTCGCCAAAGTTGTCCTTGAAGTCGCAATGGTGCACATTCCCAGAACCAGCGGCATCCCTGGCAGGAAATGCGTCCCATGGTGGTCGCCTGAGGTGAAGGCAGGGATCAAAGGTCGACGAAAGGCCTTACGCAAATTAAGAAAAGGCCATCCGGACAGCCCACTGAGGCCCACTCTGCCTACAGAGTTCCAAAGGGCTCGCAACGAAGCTAAGACTGTCATCAACACAGCCAAGCACAACAGTTGGGTTAAATTCGTCAGTGAAATGAATCCCAACTCGTCAACAAAGGAGTTATGGAATAAGATTGGCAGGCTTCACGGCAAAAAAGGAACAAGGAATATAATCTTCCAAGAAAACGGTCAATACACCAATGACCGGAAAATCATCGCCGAGGCGTTTGGAGATTTCTTTGCATCCGCCTCCTCCAATCAAAACTACGACCAAACCTTCCAAACCCACAAGAAGGAATGCGAAAAAATTCCCATCGATTTTCACACCGATGTGGAATTTGACTTCAACAAAAACCTCTCCCTCAAAGAGCTCGATTGAGTACTGAACAAAGTCAAACAAGGATTCACCGGACCCGACGACATCAGCTACCCTATGCTGAAGAATCTACCCCATTTCGGGAAAAAAGCACTTCTGAAGCTCCTCAACAAAGTCTGGGACAGTGGAACCCTCCCCAGCTGCTGGAAAGAGGGCTTAATGATCTGTATTCCAAAACCAGACAAGAAAAACCACCTTCTTGACAACTTCCGCCCCATCACTCTTCTTAGTTTTGTTCGGAAAGTCATGGAAAAAATGATCAATCGACGCTTAACGACGTTTCTAGAGTCAAAAACAGGAAGTGGGTTATATGTATGGTATAACCGCAAGGGTGACGTAGGACTATCGTTGATTTAGAGATCATTTGTTTGAAGTTGAATCTAAATCCATTCTGAATGAATGAATAAATGAACATTTGGGGGACTTCGAAAACGAGAGCGTTACGTTGGAGGCACAAGGTTTTATGCATCCAATATAGGATACGAAAAACCTTGTTCTGAAGAATAATCTTCAGAAGCTAACCTACTAACTGTACTTTATTGACAAATCACAAACCCAAATGTATTATATGGATATTTTATGGATAAAAAACATTAAAATAAACTCTTTCGCTTGAATGTAATTTTCAATTCCAAGGGAAACTGGCAGATTATTTTCCAGCAACGATTAGATATTTCCACATTTTCCTCGATACTGGAAGCCCACCAGTGGTTAATACTAACTCGATAACCACCTGTTAATAGTACTTGATTGAAAAATATTTGGTCACAGTGTTACATGGATAGAAAACATTCGAATAAACTCTTTCACATGAATGTATTTTTGAATTCCCAGAGGAACTGGCAGATTATTTGCCAGCAATGATTAGATCTTTCCGGAACTTTCTCGATGCTGAATGGCATCCAAACGGCAAGAATTCTGCGCTTGTATGTGTCGATCCTTCGCCGTCCACCTCCTCCAGCACGTTAGGCAACGATGTTGTCTTGTCGATGTCCTCACGAAAAATGAATGTGTCTCACCACCAGGATATCGCTTAAGTATGCTTTTTGTGTGTGATTGAATCGAGAGAAGGTGTGGTTTACGATGGCAATTTGGAAGGCATACTAGAGGGGAATGAACTCTCTGAGCTCGGAACTTTTGGCGACTGAGCAATAATCGATTGCGGGCGCATACAATATTGGATACGGAAATATCCTACTGATGGGGAAGAATAATCTTCAGAAGCTATCCTGTTAATTGCGATTGATTGAAAAATCACAAAACCAAATGTATTTGGTCACAGTGTTACATGGATAGAAAACATTAAAATAAACTCTTTCACATGAATGTATTTTTAAATTCCCAGAGGAACTGGCAGATTATTTTCAGTAACGATCAGATATTTCCACATTTTCCTCGATACTGGAAGCCCACCAGTGGTTAATACTAATTTGATAACCATCTGTTAATAGCACTTGATTGAAACATATTTGGTCACAGTGTTACATGGATAGAAAACATTCAAATAAACTCTTTCACATGAATGTATTTTTAAATTCCCAGAGGAACTGGCAGATCATTTTCCAGCAATGATTAGATCTTTCCGGAACTTTCTCGATGCTGAATGGCATCCAAACGGCAAGAATTCTGCGCGTGTATGTGTCGATCCTTCGCCGTCCACCTCCTCCAGCACGTTAGGCAACGATGTTGTCTTGTCGATGTCCTCACGAAAAATGAATGTGTCTCACCACCAGAATATCGCTTAAGTATGCTTTTTGTGTGTGATTGAATCGAGAGAAGGTGTGGTTTACAATGGCAATTTGGAAGGCAAACTAGAGGGGAATGAACTCTCTGAGCTCGGAACTTTTGGCGACTGAGCAATAATCGATTGCGGGCGCATAGAATATTGGATACGGAAATATCCTACTGATGGGGAAAAATAATCTTCAGAAGCTATCCTGTTAATTGCGATTGATTGAAAAATCACAAAACCAAATGTATTTGGCCACAGTGTTACATGGATAGAAAACATTAAAATAAACTCTTTCACATGAATGTAATTTTAAATTCCCAGAGGAGCTGGCAGATTATTGACGTAGGACTACGTCTAACCGGAAGATATAGGGGGTGAAATGGAAATCTAGGCACTGAACAAGTAGGAAAATATGCAAGATTTGGAACGCTTATAACTCGAGCATTTCTCAATAGATCGCGAAGGTTTTTGCATCAATTGATAGGAAATATATCTACGCATCTATCATAACGAATAACATTTCATTTTTCTTGAGATAAATAATTGAATAATTGTTAAATATCAAGCATTGTCCAAATGCCCTATGTGCCCATTTTTGATTGGTCCATTTTGTGCTCCTCAAATCGTACCGACTAAAACGGGCAACCAGAGCAGCAGCGAAATAGAATGAAGCTCGATTGGAAAGGAAAAAGAAAAAAAATGAACGAAACATTGGTCGCAGTATCACACATGCGTAATTCTTGAGCCAGCCAGCCAGCTTAAAAATCCCCGCTCCGCTGCAGTAACGATCATTCTTTGTGTGGACACCGACTGGACAACATCGTTGCTGGACGAGCTGGACGGCGAGGGATCGAAACATACACGCGCAGAACTCTTTCCGTTAGGATGCCATTCAGCATCGAGAAAGTTCCGGAAAGATCTAATCATTGCTGGAAAATAATCTGCCAGTTCCTTTGGGAATTTTCAAAATATATTCATGTGAAAGAGTTTAATTGAATGTTTTCTATCCATGTAACACTGTGACCAAATATGTTTCAATCAAGTGCTATTAACAGGTGGTTATCGAGTTGGCATTAACCACTGGTGGGCTTCCAGTATCGAGGAAAATGTGAAAAAATCTAATCGTTACTGAAAATAATCTGCCAGTTCCTTTGGGAATTTTCAAAATATATTCATGTGAAAGAGTTTAATTGAATGTTTTCTATCCATGTAACACTGTGACCAAATACATTTGGTTTTGTGGTTTTTCAATCAATCGCAATTAACAGGATAGCTTCAGAAGATTATTCTTCCCCATCAGTAGGATATTTCCGTATCCAATATTGTATGCGCCCGCAATCGATTAATGCTCAGTCGCCGAAAGTTCCGAGCTCAGAGAGTTCATTCCCCTCTAGTTTGCCTTCCAAATTGCCATTGTAAACCACACCTTCTCTCGATTCAATCACACACAAAAAGCATACTTAAGCGATATTCTGGTGGTGAGACACATTCATTTTTCGTGAGGACATCGACAAGACAACATCGTTGCCTAACGTGCTGGAGGAGGTGGACGGCGAAGGATCGACACATACACGCGCAGAACTTTTTCCGTTAGGATGCCATTCAGCATCGAGAAAGTTCCGGAAAGATCTAATCATTGCTGGAAAATAATCTGCCAGTTCCTTTGGGAATTTTCAAAATATATTCATGTGAAAGAGTTTAATTGAATGTTTTCTATCCATGTAATACTGTGACCAAATATGTTTCAATCAAGTGCTATTAACAGGTGGTTATCGAGTTGGTATTAACCACTGGTGGGCTTCCAGTATCGAGGAAAATGTGGAAATAACTAATCGTTACTGAAAATAATCTGCCAGTTCCTCTGGGAATTTTCAAAATATATTCATGTGAAAGAGTTTAATTGAATGTTTTCTATCCATGTAACACTGTGACCAAATATGTTTCAATCAAGTGCTATTAACAGGTGGTTATCGAGTTGGCATTAACCACTGGTGGGCTTCCAGTATCGAGGAAAATGTGGAAATATCTAATCGTTACTGAAAATAATCTGCCAGTTCCTTTGGGAATTTTCAAAATATATTCATGTGAAAGAATTTAATTGAATGTTTTCTATCCATGTAACACTGTGACCAAATATGTTTCAATCAAGTGCTATTAACAGGTGGTTATCGAGTTGGCATTAACCACTGGTGGGCTTCCAGTATCGAGGAAAATGTGAAAATAACTAATCGTTACTGAAAATAATCTGCCAGTTCCTTTGGGAATTTTCAAAATATATTCAATCAATCGCAATCAACAGGATAGCTTCTGAAGATTATTCTTCCCCATCAGTAGGATATTTTCGTATCCAATATTGGATGCATAAAACCTTGTGCCTCCAACGTAACGCTCTCGTTTTCGAAGTTCTCCAAATATTCATTCATTCAGAATGAATTCAGATTCAACTTCATACAAATGATCTGTAAATCAACGATAGTCCTACGTCACCCTTGCGGTTATACCATAGATATAACCCACTTCCTGTTTTTAGTAACGATTAGATATTTCCACATTTTCCTCGCTACTGGAAGCCCACCAGTGGTTAATACTAATTTGATAACCATCTGTTAATAGCACTTGATTGAAACATATTTGGTCACAGTGTTACATGGATAGAAAACATTCAAATAAACTCTTTCACATGAATGTATTTTTGAATTCCCAGAGGAACTGGCAGATTATTTTCCAGAAATGATTAGATCTTTCCGGAACTTTCTCAATGCTGAATGGCATCCAAACGGAAAGAATTCCGCGCGTGTATGTGTGTGTAGCTTCCCGGGGAACCGTTTGTGGCATCACTCTCCTCCTGATGGATTCCCTTCTGGCCTAGGGTGCACAAACAGGCTCTTGGTGACACCGTTCATCCGCGCTTTCATGATAAACGAAGAGCTTCACCACAACAGCGACAACATGCTCCAATCGCTGTTCAATTAGAACTGAGTGGATTTCCGAGCGGCGCTCGCTTATATACCGATTGGTGATTTCAATAGCCTGTTTTGAAAGCAATTTTAAGACTATTGAAACAAGATCAAAAAGTAACAAGTATAGAACACGTAGACATTTTATCTTTCGAATGAAGTGTTTATCATACCATTTCGTTCAGTTGTTTAGGAGCTATTAACGCTCAAAATCTCGGTCTCCGGCGTAACGCTTTCGTTTTCGAAACATTGATTTTACACCCCGGTATAGAAATGAAAGACGTAGTCCTACGTCAAAAGACGGGTGGGTAATGTCGGGGACATAAACGGAGTGACGTAGGACTATACAAAGGGGACAGCTTTTGTTAAATATATATTTTAAATATGTCGTTTTATTTTCTTCTCCTACGTGAATACCTACCTATCTACCTGAAAAATGGATTAGTTTACTGTTTACTCTTTATGAATATGTTGAGGGTTGAAAAGAACCTTTGGTGTTGTGTTTTTGTTATCACTCGATATTCCCATCTTGTTCGGTTAAACCTTCCTGTTTTGCTATTGCGTTTGCCACTCGCCACAGCTTTCACAGTTGGAAAATTTCTTCCCATCCAGCTTGTGACATGTTGTTCAGTAAATTACATTTAATGCGACGTGCCGGAGAAACACTTTGCCACTCACTGAAACTAATTGTTGCCTTGATGAGCGCCGAACCGAAGCTGCTCTGTTCTTGATGCGGGTTTTCTGATTGTCGTGAGCAGCTTTGCAAGCCAACTCGAGCACTCCGACGGCCGAAACTCTATAATCACTGTTAGGTATACTGGTGCTCCGGCACCAATCCGTTCGGCCTAGTTACCCTTGCGGAGCAATCAGTGAATGCGACCAACAGGGAACTGGAGACCTGCACGGTTCGAGTGAGACTTTGCCTTCCCCTTAACTTGTCCTCCTTTGTTACGTCCACGATGCCGATGCCGTACCACCACACGGGTTTACGGTTTGAAAGAAAATAAGATATTTTTTGGGGTCCGCGTGTTTTATACTCTAGCGGTACACACTCACAGGATAGAGACAAATCGACAGACTCAGCCAGAGGGGCGAGTCCAACGAGACGAACGAATGAGCGTTAAAAGGGAGCGATGGCAAAAAAATACATTCATTACGATTTGTTCGCTCGTTGGATTCACAAGCAGGCTAAACAGGGTCCTTTTCAGGATCACAAAATTATCTTCAATCTAAAGAGCTTATTGTTTTGTTATCACTCGATATCCCCATCTAAACCTTTCTGTTTAGCGATTGCATTTGCCACTCGCCACAGCTTTCACAGTTGGAAAATTTCTTCCCATCCACCTTGTGACATATTTTACAGTAAATTACATTCAATGGCACGTCGCACTACCACCACTCAGTATCGGATTGGAGGTAATTTTAACCTGTAATTGAACATTTGCGATGACAGTGGTACAGTGTCGACTTTCAATGTGGGGTCATAATTTGGACCCCAAACCCTATGTTTACAAAAATGTCCAACTAAATATGTCGCATTACAGGTCCGTCCAATTAGCTAAATGTCGAGATAAGTGTAAATTACTGTACTTTCAATCTAGAAGCAATTTAAGAATTGGTGAAAATCAATAAGCTCAGAACAACTGCCAAATTCACATACTCATCATATCCTGGCAAACAAATTATGAAAAAATCAATTTGTGTTTTATTATTATTTTGAATATTGTTTTAGAAAGCATTAAACTGTATTTCCTAAACTCTTTTTTGGAAGGTTTAATGGCCCTGAAAAGCGCCTTGTTTTATGGAATGGTTCCAATTTAGAAAACTTAGTACTCGTGGTTTTGAAAAAAACCATTTCGAACGCCCTCGATGCCGCCTTGTTCTGGATTTGCCACCAAAGCAGTTTGTATAAAGAACAAACTTTTTTCTTCTGCTACCTGATGCCGTTTTGCGATTGCGTTTGCCATTCGCCACTCGCTGCAACTGCCTGTTGTTGTATTGATGTGTATTTCCTAAACTCTTTTTTGGAAGGTTTAATGGCCCTGAAAAGCGCCTTGTTTTATGGAATGGTTCCAATTTAGAAAACTTAGTACTCGTGGTTTTGAAAAAAAACCATTTCGAACGCCCTCGATGCCGCCTTGTTCTGGATTTGCCACCAAAGCAGTTTGTATAAAGAACAAACTTTTTTCTTCTGCTACCTGATGCCGTTTTGCGATTGCGTTTGCCATTCGCCACTCGCTGCAACTGCCTGTTGTTGTATTGATGTGTATTTCCTAAACTCTTTTGACGTAGGACTACGTCTTTCATTTCTATACCGGGGTGTAAAACCAAAGTTTCGAGAACGAAAGCGTTACGCTGGAGACCGAGATTTTGAGCGTTAATAGCTCTTAAACAACTGAACGAAATGGTATGATAAACACTTCATTTGAAAGATAAAATGTCTACGCGTCATATACTTGTTACTTTTTCATCCAAAAACTTGTTTCAATAGTCTTAAAATTGCTTTCAAAACAGGCTATTGAAATCAAAAATCGGTATATAAGCGAGCGGCGCTCGTTAACCCACTCAGTTATGATTGAACAGCGATTGGAGCATGTTGTCGCTGTTGTTGTGAAGCTAATTTCGTTTATCATGAATGCGCTGATGAACGGTGTCACCAAGAGCCTGTTTGTGCACCTAAGGCCAAAAGGGAATCCATCAGGAGGAGAGTGATGCCACGGTTCCGCTTGAAACATCGGAGCAGCCGCCACACATACACACACACACATACACGCGTGGAATTCTCGTTGCTATCATCGTTGCTGAAAAATAATCTGCCAGTTCCCCTGGGAATTGAAAAATACATTCATGCGAAATAGTTTATTTTAATGTTTTCTATCCATATAACACTGCAACCAAATACATTTGGTTTTGTTATTTTTCAATCAATCGCAATTAACAGGAAAGCTTCTGAATATTTTTTTCCCCATCAGTGGAAATTTTCGTATCCAATATTGGATGCATAACATGAAAAACGGAAAATGTTTCACATCGCGAAAATCAAGTCATTTTCGAGCGATTATTTGCTTTCTACTCATATAATGCTTCGACCAAATACATTTCGTTTTGGATTTTTTCAATCAAGTGCGATCAACGTAAGACCACGTCTTTCGGCAATTTATTAGAGGTGCAATGAATCTTTAGGAATTCCCGCTCTACGCGCACTAGCAAACAATGTTTACTCAACAATTTCTCAAACTAGAAATGGGTGTTGTGAGAGAGGATTAGCGAACGCGAAAACGACAAACGGGAGAAAGATACGTTTGGAGGTTGAAGGAAATTGGCAGAAACTTCTTCATTCTATCATTCAAATAATGTGATTCATACCACATCGTTTTGCCAGAAAGAGATTATTAATGCTCAAAGGATGAATCGAGTCCTCCGAGGAAATTACCCAGCGCAAATTAGAGTCGACTATCGATTGCGGCATTCGTACACAAATAATTTTATAATGCAGTTTCACCAAAGTGATTTCTTCGGATATATTCACTACATCATGTCATGTATTTCATATTCTTCATAAGGAAATCCATATCCATGGCACCTATCGGTAACGAATTATTATCGAAACCACGATTTTCGCTAAATGCTCCTTTCAGTTCGGCCTGTAAAAAACTTTTCTGTACTCTAATCCATCAAATTTGGAGCCCTGAAAAGGGCCGTTGATTATATGCTAAGCTAATATAGCACGCTCTCCTCGGATACGATGGGCCAGCTGGATGTCCTTGGGCATGATGTGACGCGTTTTGCATGGATAGCACACAAATTGGTATCTTCGAATAAGCCTCCTGCAGCGTCATAACCGCGGAACTTTGGAAGCGCAAGTCGGTTTTGAAGTCCTGAGCAATTCCACGAACCAAATGCTGCAAAGGTAGCTTACGGATCAGCAATTCGGTCGACTTCCGATAGCGATGAATTTCACGCAAAGTTCCCGGTCGATAGCGATGTGGCTTCTCCACCTATCCTGCTACTGGTGCGCTTATCCGAGCTGACTTCGTGTGTCTTACCACCGAATGACTAACGAGCTGTCTGCGAAAGACTAACGAGCTCGAGTCCTCACGGTGCGAGAGTAGAGTAAGAAATGAATGAAAGCAAAGGAAGTGTCATTTTATAAACCATAAAAGTATAGAATCTAAATCCCACCCTTATTATATTCGTGAGTATACAGTAAGCTTATACAATAAAGAGGGTGGGGTTTACATTCGATTCTTTTATGTTTTATAAAATGACACTTCCCTTGCTTTCGTTCAATTCTTACTCTACTCTCGCACCGTGAGGACTCGTTTCATCGGGACTAAGCAGACAGCTCGTTAATCTTTCGGTGGTAAGGCACCACGAAAGCAGCTCGGATAAGCGCATCAGCCGCAGGAAGCGTGAAGAAGCCACATCGCTATCGACCGGGAACTTCGCATGAAATTCGTCGCTATCAGAAGTCGACCGAATTGCTGATCCGCAAGCTACCTTTGCAGCATTTGGTTCGTGGAATTGCTCAGGACTTCAAAACCGACTTGCGCTTCCAAAGTTCCGCGGTTATGACGCTGCAGGAGGCTTATTAGAAGATACCAATGTGTGTGCTATCCATGCAAAACGCGTCACATCATGCCCAAGGACATCCAGCTGGCCCATCGTATCCGAGGAGAGCGTGCTATATTAGCTTAGCATATAATCAACGGCCCTTTTCAGGGCTCCAAATTTGATGGATTAGAGTTCAGAAAAGTTTTTTACAGGCCGAACTGAAAGGAGCATTTAGCGAAAATCGTGGTGTCGATGATAATTCGATACCGATAGGTGCCATGGATATGGATTTCATAATGAAATATGAAATATATGACATGATGTAGTGAATATATCCCCATATCGAAGAAATCACTTTGATGAAACTGTTTATCGTTTGTCGTTTTTAATTGTTGGGAAAGGGCATTATTTCTGCTGACTAAATTCCAAGAAAAAATCCATTCCTTCTTTAAGCGTGATTCATTCTGCTTCGGATCAACGGAACAGTATGATAATCATTTCATACAAAAGATAAAATGTCCAAGAGTTATATGATTGCTATTTATTGAGTCGAAAAATTGTTTCAATAGCTTAATGATAGCTTCGAAAACAGGTTATTGAAATCATTCGTATCCGTATGTAGCGCGCCCACTTGGAAACCCATTAATCTTATTGGAATGTGAGATGGGGAAGCTCATACTTACGTCTATGCATTATGCTGTACACTACAGACTTTTTTTCTCCGTACTGATTAAGAAGCCGACCGAACTATCGGTCGACAAGTCAGTCTGCAGTCGGCGGGGGCTCTTAATTTCGTTTTTGCAGGTCGAACCGAAAAAATTTCAGTCGAGTTAACTCTTTTTTACAGTAATGCTTTTGAATCCGGACACTTTGCATTACATTCAATATCATACCACAGCCATAACATTTTTTTCATGTTGAATTTATGCGATTATTAGTTGCTAATATAGTTACTGATAGTTTCTTGATAGTTACTTATCAATCGCATTAATTCAACATGCAGAAAATGTTGTGGCTGCGGTATGGTATTAAATGTAACGTAAAGTGTCCGGATTCAAATACATTACTGTATACTTACTTCGATGTTATTCGTTTCTCTCTCAGGGTAAGCAACGAATATAATAAGGGTGGGGTTTAGATTCTATACATTTATGGTTTATAAAATGACGCTTCCTTTGCTTTCGTTCATTTCTTACTCTACTCTCGCACCGTGACGACTCGTTTGTTTGGGACCAAGTAGATAGATAGTTAGTCTTTCAGTGGTAAGGCACACGAAAGCAACTCGGATAAGCGCACCAGCCGCAGGATAGGTGAAGAAGCCACATCGCTATCGACCGGGAACTTTGCGTGAAATTCATCGCTATCGGAAGTCGACCGAATTGCTGATCCGCAAGCTACCTTTGCAGCTTTTGGATCGTGGAATTGCTCAGGACTTCAAAACCGACTTGCGCTTCCAAAGTTCCGCGGTTATGACGCTGCAGGAGGCTTATTCGAAGATACAAATTTGTGTGCTATCCACGCAAAACGCGTCACATCATGCCCAAGGACATTCAGCTGGCCCATCGAATCCAAGGAGAGGGTGCTATATTAGCTTAGCATATAATCATCGGCCCTTTTCAGGGCTCCAAATTTGATGGATTAGAGTTTAGAAAAGTTTTTTGCAGGCCAAACTGAAACGAGAATTTTCGTTTGGATGCCATACAGCATCGAGAAAATTCCGGAAAGATCTAATCGTTGCTGAAAAATAATCTGCCAGTTCCCTGGGAATTGAAGAATACATCCATGCGAAAGAGTTTATTTTAATGTTTTCTAATTATATGGCGAACACAGCGACCAAATACATTTGATTTCGTAATTTTTCAATCAAGTGTAATTAGCTGGAAAGCTTCTGAAGATTATTCTTTCCCATCAGTAGGATATTTTCGTATCCAATATTGGATGCATAACATGAAAAACGGAAAATGTTTCGTATCGCGAAAATTATATAATTTTCAATCGATTATTGCTCAGTCGCCGAAATTTTCATACTCAGAGAGTTCATTCTCCTCTAGTTTGCCTTCCAAATTGCCATCGTAAACCACACCTTCTCTCGATTCAATCACGCACGAAAAGCATACTGAAATGATATTCTGGTGGTGAAACCGATTCATTTTTCGTGAGGCATCGTGCACAAATTACGTAACGCGATAAGGGGGGAGGGGGTAGATGTTGCGTTACTTTCTGCTTATTAGAGATAGGAAATTGCGTTACGAAAGGGGGGGGGGAGAGGCGGTTCAAAATTCGGATTTTTAGCGTTACGTAATTTGTGCACGACGCCTGAGGACATCGACAAGACAACATCGTTACTGAACGAGCTGAACGGCGAGGGATCGAGGGATTCATTACCTGGCCTGACCTGACCTGAAATGCAATCAGTTTGTTTTAACTGTGAGGGAGCGCAGAAAAGCCGATGCTGATACTCTCGTGACCAAGAGAGTATCAGCATCGAAATACGGTTCCTCGGGAAGACATAGAAGCAGCCGCCACACACACACATACACGCGCGCAACTCTTTTCGTTTGCTGGTTATCGAGAGGAAACCTAGAAAGAAATGATCGTTGCTGAAAAATAATCTGCCAGTTCCCCTTGGAATTGAGAATTACATTCAAGCGAGTTTATTTTAATGTTTTCTATCCATATAATACTGCTACCACATACATTTGGTTTTGTGATTTGTCAATCAAGTGCAGTTAGCAGGAAAGCTTCTGAAGATTATTCTTCAGAACAAGGTTTTTTGTATCCAATATTGGATGCATAAAACCTTGAGTCTCCAACGTAACACTCTCGTTTTTGAAGTCACCCAAATATTTATTTATTCATTCATTCAGGATGGATTTAGATTCAACTTCAAACAAATGATCTCTAAATCAACGATAGTCCTACGTCGCCCTTGCGGTTATACCATAGATATAACCCACTTCCTGTTTTTTGGAAGGTTTAATGGCCCTGAAAAGCGCCTTGTTTTATGGAATGGTTCCAATTTAGAAAACTTAGTACTCGTGGTTTTGAAAAAGACGGATGGGTAATGTCGAGGACATAACCGGAGAGACGTAGGACTACACCAAAGGGTGTCCATTATCCGAATATCATGGAGCACAGATCCCAGAATGATCAACATTTCATGTACAAAATTACAGAAAAAAAAGACGGGTGGGTAATGTCGGGGACATAACCGGAGTGACGTAGGACTATACAAAGGGGACAGCTTTTGTTAAATATATATTGACGTAGGACTACGTCTAACCGGAAGATATAGGGGGTGAAATGGAAATCTAGGCACTGAACAAGTAGGAAAAAATGCAAGATTTGGAACGCTTATAACTCGAGCATTTCTCAATAGATCGCAAAGGTTTTTGCATCAATTGATAGGAAATATATCTACGCATCTATCATAACGAATAACATTTCATTTTTTCTTGAGATAAATAATTGAATAATTGTGAAATATCAACCATTGTCAAAATGCACTATGTGCCCAATTTTGATTGGTCCATTTTGTGCTCCTCAAATCGTACCGACCAAAACGGGCAACCAGAGCAGCAGCGAAATATAATGAAGCACGATTGGAAAGGAAAAAGAAAAAAGACGGGTGGGTAATGTCAGGGACATAACCGGAGTGACGTAGGACTATACAAAGGGGACAGCTTTTGTTAAATATATATTTTAAATATATTGTTTTATTTTCTTCTCCTACTTGAATACCTACCTATCTACCTGAAAAATGGATTAGTTCACTGTTTACTCTTTATGAATATGTTGATGGTTCTGAACAGAACCTTTGGTGTTGTGTTTTTGTTATCACTCGATATTCCCACTCGCCACAGCTTTCACAGTTGGAAAATTTCTTCCTATCCAGCTTGTGACATGTTGTTCAGTAAATTACATTTAATGCGACGTGCCGGAGAAACACTTTGCCACTCACTGAAACTAATTGTTGCCTTGATGAGCGCCGAACCGAAGCTGCTCTGTTCTTGATGCGGGTTTTATGATTGTCGTGAGCAGCTTTGCAAGCCAACTCGAGCACTCCGACGGCCGAAACTCTATAATCGCTGTTAGGTATACTGGTGCTCCGGCACCAATCCGTTCGGCCTAGTTACCCTTGCGGAGCAATCAGTGAATGCGACCAACAGGAAACTGGAGACTTGCACGGTTCGAGTGAGACTTTGCCTTTCCCTTAACTTGTCCTCCTTTGTTACGTCCACGATGCCGATGCCGTACAACTACACGGGTTGAAAGAAAATATGATATTTTTTTGGGGTCCGCGTGTTTTATACTCTAGCGGTACACACTCACAGGATAGAGACAAATCGGCAGACTCAGCCAGAGGGGCGAGTCCAACGAGACGAACGAATGAGCGTTAAAAGGGAGCGATGGCAAAAAAATACATTCATTACGATTTGTTCGCTCGTTGGATTCACATGCAGGCTAAAAAGGGTCCTTTTCAGGATCACAAAATTATCTTCAATCTAAAGAGTTTATTGTTTTGTTGTCACTCGATATCCCCATCTTGTTCGGCTAAACCTTTCTGTTTAGCGATTGCATTTGCCACTCGCCTCAGCTTTCACAGTTGGAAAATTTCTTCCCATCCAGCTTGTGACATATTTTACAATAAATTACATTCAATGGCACGTCGCATTACCACCACTCAGTATCGGATTGGAGGTAATTTTAACCTGTAATTGAATATTTGCGAAGACAGTGGTACAGTGTCGGCATTCAATGTGGGGTCATAATTTGGACCCCGAACTCTATGTTTACAAAAATGTCCAACTAAATATGTCGCATTACAGGTCCGTCCAATTAGCTAAATGTCGAGATAAGTGTAAATTACTGTACTTTCAATCTAGAAGCAATTTAAGAAATTCACATACTCAAACAAATGATCTCCTGGCAAACAAATTATGAAAAAATCAATTTGTGTTTTATTATTATTTTGGATATTGTTTTAGAAAGCATTGAACAGTATTTCTTAAACTCTTTTTTGGAAGGTTTAATGGCCCTGAAAAGCGCCTTGTTTTATGGAATGGTTCCAATTTAGAAAACTTTGTACTCGTGGTTTTGAAAAAACCATTTCGAACGCCCTCGATGCCGCCTTGTTCTGGATTTGCCACCAAAGCAGATTGATAAAAAAAAACATTTTTTCTTCTGCTACCAGCTGCCGTTTTGCGATTGCGTTTGCCACTTGCCACTCGCTGCAAATGCTAGTTGTCTTGATGTCCTCCGAATGTGTTCTGATCCGAATGCAGTTTTTTTAATCGTCGCGAGCAGCTTTACCAGCTAACTCGATCACTTCGGCGGCCGAAACTAAACACGGTTCGAGCGGGATTTTGCCTTTCCCTTCACTTTTCCTCCTTTGCTATGTCCTGACATGGCTGCTTGTGTTGGTTTGTTGATGTGATGTGATGCGAAACAATGTGGTGTACGGTTTGGATGAGAATGATCGTTACGGCAGCGGAGCGGGGATTTTTAAGCTGATTGGCTGGCTCGAGAATTACGCATGTGTGAGACTGCGACCAATGTTTCGTTCATTTTTTTCTTTTTCCTTTCCAATCGTGCTTCATTCTATTTCGCTGCTGCTCTGGTTGCCCGTTTTGGTCGGTACGATTTGAGGAGCACAAAATGGACCAATCAAAAATGGGCACATAGTGCATTTTGACAATGCTTGATATTTCACAATTATTCAATTATTTATCTCAAGAAAAATGAAATGTTATTCGTTATGATAGATGCGTAGATATATTTCCTATCAATTGATGCAAAAACCTTTGCGATCTATTGAGAAATGCTCGAGTTATAAGCGTTCCAAATCTTGCAATTTTTCCTACTTGTTCAGTGCCTAGATTTCCATTTCACCCCCTATATCTTCCGGTTAGACGTAGTCCTACGTCAAAAATGAACGAAACATTGGTCGCAGTCTCACACATGCGTAATTCTCGAGCCAGCCAGTCAGCTTAAAAATCCCCGCTCCGCTGCCGTAACGATCATTCTCATTCAAACCGTACACCACATCGGTTCTCATCACAACACATCGAGTTAGCTGGCAAAGCTGCTCGCGACGATAAGAAAACCCGCATTCGGAACAGAACACATTCGGTTCGGTGGACATTAAGACAACAGGCAGTTGCAGCGAGTAGCGAATGCCAAACGCAATCGCAAAACGGCAGCTGGTAGCAGAAGAAAAAAGTTTGTTCTTTATACAATCTGCTTTGGTGGCAAATCCAGAACAAGGCGGCATCAAGGGCGTTCGAAATGGTTTTTTTCAAAACCACGAGTACTAAGTTTTCTAAATTGGAACCATTCCATAAAACAAGGCGCTTTTCAGGGCCATTAAACCTTCCAGAAAAGAGTTTAGGAAATACAGTTCAATGCTTTCTAAAACATTATGCAAAATAATAATAAAACACAAATTGATTTTTTCATCATTTGTTTGCCAGGATCTGATCAGTATGTGAATTTGGTAGTTGTTCTGAGCTTATTGATAGTTGGGGACTTTCCTGATTATTCAATTTTCACCAATTCTTAAATTGTTTCCAGATTGAAAGTACAGTAATTTACAATTAGTTCGACATTTAGCAAATTGGACGGACATGTAATGCGACTTATTTAGTTGGACATTTTTGTAAACATAGAGATCCAAATTATGACCCCACATTGAAAGTCGACACTGTACCACTGTCATCGCAAATGTTCAATTACAGGTTAAAATCGTCTCCAATGCGACACTGAGTGGCGCGTCGGCACGTCGCATTGAATGTAATTTATAGTACAACATGTCACAAAGCTGGATGGGAAGAAATTTTCCAACTGTGAAAGCTGTGGCGAGTGGCAACAAATCGCTAAACAGGAAGGTTTAGCCGAACAATATGGGGATATCGAGTGATAACAAAGCAATAAACTCTTTAGATTGAAGATAATTTTGTGATCCTGAAAAGGACCCTTTTTAGCCTGCATGTGAATCCAACGAGCGAACAAATCGTAATGAATGTATTTTTTTGCCATCGCTCCCTTTTAACGCTCATTCGTTCGTCTCGTTGGACTCGCCCCTCTGGCTAAGTCTGCCGATTTGTCTCTATGCTGTGAGTGTGTACCGCTAGAGTATAAAACACGCGGACCCCAAAAAAATATCTTATTTTCTTTCAAACCGTAAACCCGTGTGGTTGTACGGCATCGGCATCGTGGGCGTAACAAAGGAGGACAAGTTAAGGGAAAGGCAAAGTCTCACTCGAACCGTGCAGGTCTCCAGTTCCCTGTTGATCGCATTCACTGATTGCTCCGCAAGGGTAACTAGGCCGAACGGATTGGTGCCGGAGCACCAGTATACCTAACAGCGATTATAGAGTTTCGGCCGTCGGAGTGCTCGAGTTGGCTTGCAAAGCTGCTCACGACAATTAGAAAACCCACATCAAGAACAGAGCAGGTTCGGTTCGGCGCTCATCAAGGCAACAATTAATTTCAGTGAGTGGCAAAGTGTTTCTCCGGCACGTCGCATTAAATGTAATTTACTGAACAACATGTCACAAGCTGGATGGGAAGAAATTACCAACTGTGAAAGCTGTGGCGAGTGGCAAACGCAATAGCTAAACAGGAAGGTTTAACCGAACAAGATGGGAATATCGAGTGATAACAAAAACACAACACCAAAGGTTCTTTTCAGAACCATCAACATATTCATAAAGAGTAACAGTAAACTAATCCATTTTTCAGGTAGATAGGTAGGTATTCACATAGCAGAAGAAAATAAAACAATATATTTAAAATATATATTTAACAAAAGCTGTCCCCTTTGTATAGTCCTACGTCACTCCGGTTATGTCCCCGACATTACCCACCCGTCTTTTTTAAATATATTGTTTTATTTTCTTCTGCTATGTGAATACCTACCTATCTACCTGAAAAATGGATTAGTTTACTGTTACTCTTTATGAATATGTTGATGGTTCTGAAAAGAACCTTTGGTGTTGTGTTTTTGTTATCACTCGATATTCCCATCTTGTTCGGTTAAACCTTCCTGTTTAGCTATTGCGTTTGCCACTCGCCACAGCTTTCACAGTTGGTAATTTCTTCCCATCCAGCTTGTGACATGTTGTTCAGTAAATTACATTTAATGCGACGTGCCGGAGAAACACTTTGCCACTCACTGAAATTAATTGTTGCCTTGATGAGCGCCGAACCGAACCTGCTCTGTTCTTGATGTGGGTTTTCTAATTGTCGTGAGCAGCTTTGCAAGCCAACTCGAGCACTCCGACGGCCGAAACTCTATAATCGCTGTTAGGTATACTGGTGCTCCGGCACCAATCCGTTCGGCCTAGTTACCCTTGCGGAGCAATCAGTGAATGCGATCAACAGGGAACTGGAGACCTGCACGGTTCGAGTGAGACTTTGCCTTTCCCTTAACTTGTCCTCCTTTGTTACGCCCACGATGCCGATGCCGTACAACCACACGGGTTTACGGTTTGAAAGAAAATAAGATATTTTTTTGGGGTCCGCGTGTTTTATACTCTAGCGGTACACACTCACAGCATAGAGACAAATCGGCAGACTTAGCCAGAGGGGCGAGTCCAACGAGACGAACGAATGAGCGTTAAAAGGGAGCGATGGCAAAAAAATACATTCATTACGATTTGTTCGCTCGTTGGATTCACATGCAGGCTAAAAAGGGTCCTTTTCAGGATCACAAAATTATCTTCAATCTAAAGAGTTTATTGCTTTGTTATCACTCGATATCCCCATATTGTTCGGCTAAACCTTCCTGTTTAGCGATTTGTTGCCACTCGCCACAGCTTTCACAGTTGGAAAATTTCTTCCCATCCAGCTTTGTGACATGTTGTACTATAAATTACATTCAATGCGACGTGCCGACGCGCCACTCAGTGTCGCATTGGAGACGATTTTAACCTGTAATTGAACATTTGCGATGACAGTGGTACAGTGTCGACTTTCAATGTGGGGTCATAATTTGGATCTCTATGTTTACAAAAATGTCCAACTAAATAAGTCGCATTACATGTCCGTCCAATTTGCTAAATGTCGAACTAATTGTAAATTACTGTACTTTCAATCTGGAAACAATTTAAGAATTGGTGAAAATTGAATAATCAGGAAAGTCCCCAACTATCAATAAGCTCAGAACAACTACCAAATTCACATACTGATCAGATCCTGGCAAACAAATGATGAAAAAATCAATTTGTGTTTTATTATTATTTTGCATAATGTTTTAGAAAGCATTGAACTGTATTTCCTAAACTCTTTTCTGGAAGGTTTAATGGCCCTGAAAAGCGCCTTGTTTTATGGAATGGTTCCAATTTAGAAAACTTAGTACTCGTGGTTTTGAAAAAAACCATTTCGAACGCCCTTGATGCCGCCTTGTTCTGGATTTGCCACCAAAGCAGATTGTATAAAGAACAAACTTTTTTCTTCTGCTACCAGCTGCCGTTTTGCGATTGCGTTTGGCATTCGCTACTCGCTGCAACTGCCTGTTGTCTTAATGTCCACCGAACCGAATGTGTTCTGTTCCGAATGCGGGTTTTCTTATCGTCGCGAGCAGCTTTGCCAGCTAACTCGATGTGTTGTGATGAGAACCGATGTGGTGTACGGTTTGAATGAGAATGATCGTTACGGCAGCGGAGCGGGGATTTTTAAGCTGACTGGCTGGCTCGAGAATTACGCATGTGTGAGACTGCGACCAATGTTTCGTTCATTTTTGACGTAGGACTACGTCTAACCGGAAGATATAGGGGGTGAAATGGAAATCTAGGCACTGAACAAGTAGGAAAAATTGCAAGATTTGGAACGCTTATAACTCGAGCATTTCTCAATAGATCGCAAAGGTTTTTGCATCAATTGATAGGAAATATATCTACGCATCTATCATAACGAATAACATTTCATTTTTCTTGAGATAAATAATTGAATAATTGTGAAATATCAAGCATTGTCAAAATGCACTATGTGCCCATTTTTGATTGGTCCATTTTGTGCTCCTCAAATCGTACCGACCAAAACGGGCAACCAGAGCAGCAGCGAAATAGAATGAAGCACGATTGGAAAGGAAAAAGAAAAAAATGAACGAAACATTGGTCGCAGTCTCACACATGCGTAATTCTCGAGCCAGCCAATCAGCTTAAAAATCCCCGCTCCGCTGCCGTAACGATCATTCTCATCCAAACCGTACACCACATTGTTTCGCATCACATCACATCAACAAACCAACACAAGCAGCCATGTCAGGACATAGCAAAGGAGGAAAAGTGAAGGGAAAGGCAAAATCCCGCTCGAACCGTGTTTAGTTTCGGCCGCCGAAGTGATCGAGTTAGCTGGTAAAGCTGCTCGCGACGATTAAAAAAACTGCATTCGGATCAGAACACATTCGGAGGACATCAAGACAACTAGCATTTGCAGCGAGTGGCAAGTGGCAAACGCAATCGCAAAACGGCAGCTGGTAGCAGAAGAAAAAATGTTTTTTTTTATCAATCTGCTTTGGTGGCAAATCCAGAACAAGGCGGCATCGAGGGCGTTCGAAATGGTTTTTTCAAAACCACGAGTACAAAGTTTTCTAAATTGGAACCATTCCATAAAACAAGGCGCTTTTCAGGGCCATTAAACCTTCCAAAAAAGAGTTTAAGAAATACTGTTCAATGCTTTCTAAAACAATATCCAAAATAATAATAAAACACAAATTGATTTTTTCATAATTTGTTTGCCAGGAGATCATTTGTTTGAGTATGTGAATTTCTTAAATTGCTTCTAGATTGAAAGTACAGTAATTTACACTTATCTCGACATTTAGCTAATTGGACGGACCTGTAATGCGACATATTTAGTTGGACATTTTTGTAAACATAGAGTTCGGGGTCCAAATTATGACCCCACATTGAATGCCGACACTGTACCACTGTCTTCGCAAATATTCAATTACAGGTTAAAATTACCTCCAATCCGATACTGAGTGGTGGTAATGCGACGTGCCATTGAATGTAATTTATTGTAAAATATGTCACAAGCTGGATGGGAAGAAATTTTCCAACTGTGAAAGCTGAGGCGAGTGGCAAATGCAATCGCTAAACAGAAAGGTTTAGCCGAACAAGATGGGGATATCGAGTGACAACAAAACAATAAACTCTTTAGATTGAAGATAATTTTGTGATCCTGAAAAGGACCCTTTTTAGCCTGCATGTGAATCCAACGAGCGAACAAATCGTAATGAATGTATTTTTTTGCCATCGCTCCCTTTTAACGCTCATTCGTTCGTCTCGTTGGACTCGCCCCTCTGGCTGAGTCTGCCGATTTGTCTCTATCCTGTGAGTGTGTACCGCTAGAGTATAAAACACGCGGACCCCAAAAAAATATCATATTTTCTTTCAACCCGTGTAGTTGTACGGCATCGGCATCGTGGACGTAACAAAGGAGGACAAGTTAAGGGAAAGGCAAAGTCTCACTCGAACCGTGCAAGTCTCCAGTTTCCTGTTGGTCGCATTCACTGATTGCTCCGCAAGGGTAACTAGGCCGAACGGATTGGTGCCGGAGCACCAGTATACCTAACAGCGATTATAGAGTTTCGGCCGTCGGAGTGCTCGAGTTGGCTTGCAAAGCTGCTCACGACAATCATAAAACCCGCATCAAGAACAGAGCAGCTTCGGTTCGGCGCTCATCAAGGCAACAATTAGTTTCAGTGAGTGGCAAAGTGTTTCTCCGGCACGTCGCATTAAATGTAATTTACTGAACAACATGTCACAAGCTGGATAGGAAGAAATTTTCCAACTGTGAAAGCTGTGGCGAGTGGGAATATCGAGTGATAACAAAAACACAACACCAAAGGTTCTGTTCAGAACCATCAACATATTCATAAAGAGTAAACAGTGAACTAATCCATTTTTCAGGTAGATAGGTAGGTATTCAAGTAGGAGAAGAAAATAAAACAATATATTTAAAATATATATTTAACAAAAGCTGTCCCCTTTGTATAGTCCTACGTCACTCCGGTTATGTCCCTGACATTACCCACCCGTCTTTTTTCTTTTTCCTTTCCAATCGTGCTTCATTATATTTCGCTGCTGCTCTGGTTGCCCGTTTTGGTCGGTACGATTTGAGGAGCACAAAATGGACCAATCAAAATTGGGCACATAGTGCATTTTGACAATGGTTGATATTTCACAATTATTCAATTATTTATCTCAAGAAAAAATGAAATGTTATTCGTTATGATAGATGCGTAGATATATTTCCTATCAATTGATGCAAAAACCTTTGCGATCTATTGAGAAATGCTCGAGTTATAAGCGTTCCAAATCTTGCATTTTTTCCTACTTGTTCAGTGCCTAGATTTCCATTTCACCCCCTATATCTTCCGGTTAGACGTAGTCCTACGTCAAAAAACCATTTCGAACGCCCCTCGATGCCGCCTTGTTCTGGATTTGCCACCAAAGTAGTTTGCATAAAGAACAAACTTTTTTCTTCTGCTATCTGATGCCGTTTTGCGATTGCGTTTGCCATTCGCCACTCGCTGCAACTGCCTGTTGTTGTATTGATGTGTTCTGTTCTGAATGCGGTTTTTCTTATCGTCGCGAGCTGCTTTACCAGCCAACTCGATCACTTCGGCGGCCGAAACTATATAACGCCGGCTAGGTGGACTGGTGCACTGGTACTAACGCGAGCGGCCTAGCTACCCTTGCTGAGCAATTGGCGGATACACCTACGGGGAACTGCACGGTTCGAGTGGGACTTTGCCTTTCCCTTAACTTGTCCTCCATTGTTACGTCCACGATGCCGATGCCGTACCAGCACACGGGTTTACGGTTTGAAAGAAAATAAGATATTTTTTTGGGGTCCGCGTGTTTTATACTCTAGCGGTACACACTCACAGGATAGAGACAAATCGGCAGACTCAGCCAGAGGGGCGAGTCCAACGAGACGAACGAATGAGCGTTAAAAGGGAGCGATGGCAAAAAAATACATTCATTACGATTTGTTCGCTCGTTGGATTCACATGCAGGCTAAAAAGGGTCCTTTTCAGGATCACAAAATTATCTTCAATCTATGTCGAACTAATTGTAAATTACTGTACTTTCAATCTGGAAACAATTTAAGAATTGGTGAAAATTGAATAATCAGGAATGTCCCCAACTATCAATAAGCTCAGAACAACTGCCAAATTCACATACTCATCATATCCTGGCAAACAAATTATGAAAAAATCAATTTGTGTTTTATTATTATTTTGGATATTGTTTTAGGAAGCACTGAACTGTATTTCATAAACTCTTTTTTGGAAGGTTTAATGGCCCTGAAAAGCGCCTTGTTTTATGGAATGGTTAAAATTTAGAAAACTTAGTACTCGTGGTTTTGAAAAAAAACCATTTCGAACGCCCTCGATGCCGCCTTGTTCTGGATTTGCCACCAAAGCAGTTTGTATAAAGAACAAACTTTTTTCTTCTGCTACCTGATGCCGTTTTGCGATTGCGTTTGCCATTCGCCACTCGCTGCAACTGCCTGTTGTCTTGATGTCCACCGAACCGAATGTGTCCTGTTCCGAATGCGGGTTTTCTTATCGTCGCGAGCAGCTTTGCCAGCTTACTCGATCACTTCGGCGGCCGAAACTATATAACGCCGGCTAGGTGGACTGGTGCACTGGTACTAACGCGCTCGGCCTAGCTACCCTTGCGGGAAACTCCAGATCAACACGGTTCGAGCGGGATTTTGCCTTTCCCTTCACTTTTCCTCCTTTACCATGTCCAGACATGGCTGCTTGGGTTGGTTTGTTGATGTGTTGTGATGCGAACCGATGTGGTGTACGGTTTGAATGAGAATGATCGTTACGGCAGCGGAGCGGGGATTTTTAAGCTGACTGGCTGGCTCGAGAGTTACGCATGTGTGAGACTGCGACCAATGTTTCGTTCATTTTTTTCTTTTTCCTTCCCAATCGTGCTTCATTCTATTTCGCTGCTGCTCTGGTTGCCCGTTTTGGTCGGTACGATTTGAGGAGCACAAAATGGACCAATCAAAAATGGGCACATAGTGCATTTGGACAATGCTTGATATTTCACAATTATTCAATTATTTATCTCAAGAAAAATGAAATGTTATTCGTTATGATAGATGCGTAGATATATTTCCTATCAATTGATGCAAAAACCTATGCGATCTATTGAGAAATGCTCGAGTTATAAGCGTTCCAAATCTTGCATTTTTTCCTACTTGTTCAGTGCCTAGATTTCCATTTCACCCCCTATATCTTCCGGTTAGACGTAGTCCTACGTCAAAAAGCTGATTGATCTCCGACTTCCGTGCGGGAAAAGGTACAGAGGATTGCTGTAGGTTCCTGCCACCGCTGTACAATAACACTTTGCGTAGTGCATTCGAGCAGTAAATGATGCACACCTGCTTGAGAGAGAATAACCTTGGATAGACGAAGAGCTTGAGCTTGAGCTTGAGCTTGGGTAGACTGTACACTTCGTAGTTGCTCTCCGTGATTGACCTGAACCAACCAAATTGCACAAAGAACACACAGAATGACGCTTGGGACTAGCAAATCATTCTCGTTGTGCAATTTTCGGTGATTCGAGCTTTAAATGGTCAATAACGACGCCGGCCACGTCCTTACAGTCACCAGGGGAAGGGAAGGAATGTTAGTATGATATTCACCGCCCAAAGGCCAGAAGGGTCGCCTCTATAGCGTGGTTCCCTAGCGTTTATCATGGGAGGGATAGTTGTTAGTGGGGAAGGTAAGAATCAGGATTCACTGTGGTAAGTGATGTGGTTATGTTAACACGGACTTTAAATGTAGTACTCTATTGCAATATTTGATCGTGACGCAGGAGATTTTTATTCAGTTGCCTAACAAGGTAACCGAAAGAACTCCTAAAATAAATCGCATCGGTCATACATACTTTAACTTTTCACGTCAAGTACACAAACTTTAATGTCAAATCACGACGCCGGCGGTTATGAATTGGCTACCTGTGAAGGTAACCAAACAGACTCCGAGAGACAGAACTAAAGAATTGAAGAATTAAAGTATCAAACATTTATGAATTCAAGAATTTAAAATTGAACAATTATAGACTGTCAATAATGCGTGTTTGAGAAAGATGAATAAAAAAAAAGACGGGTGGGTAATGTCGGGGACATAACCGGAGTGACGTAGGACTATACAAAGGGGACAGCTTTTGTGAAATATATATTTTAAATATATTGTTTTGTTTTCTTCTCTTACGTGAATACCTACCTATCTACCTGAAAAGTGGATTAGTTTACTGTTTACTCTTTATGAATATGTTGATGGTTCTGAAAAGAACCTTTGGTGTTGTGTTTTTGTTATCACTCGATATTCCCATCTTGTTCGGTTAAACCTTCCGGTTTAGCTATTGCGTTTGCCACTCGCCACAGCTTTCACAGTTGGAAAATTTCTTCCCATCCAGCTTGTGACATGTTGTTCAGTAAATTACATTTAATGCAACGTGCCGGAGAAACACTTTGCCACTCACTGAAACTAATTGTTGCCTAGATGAGCGCCGAACCGAAGCTGCTCTGTTCTTGATGCGGGTTTTCTGATTGTCGTGAGCAGCTTTGCAAGCCAACTCGAGCACTCCGACGGCCGAAACTCTATAATCGCTGTTAGGTATACTGGTGCTCCAGCACCAATCCGTTCGGCCTAGTTACCCTTGCGGATCAATCAGTGAATGGGACCAACAGGGAACTGGAGACCTGCACGGTTCGAGTGAGACTTTGCCTTTCCCTTAACTTGTCCTCCTTTGTTACGTCCACGAATTCGATGCCGTACAACCACACGGGTTTACGGTTTGAAAGGAAATAAGATATTTTTTTGGGGTCCGCGTGTTTTATACTCTAGCGGTACACACTCACAGGATAGAGACAAATCGGCAGACTCAGCCAGAGGGGCGAGTCCAACGAGACGAACGAATGAGCGTTAAAAGGGAGCGATGGCAAAAAAAAATATATTCATTACGATTTGTTCGCTCGTTGGATTCACATGCAGGCTAAAAAGGGTCCTTTTCAGGATCACAAATTTATCTTCAATCTAAAGAGTTTATTGTTTAGTTATCACTCGATATCCCCATCTTGTTCGGCTAAACCTTTCTGTTTAGCGATTGCATTTGCCACTCGCCACAGCTTTCACAGTTGGAAAATTTCTTCCCATCCACCTTGTGACATATTTTACAGTAAATTACATTCAATGGCACGCCGCATTACCACCACTCAGTATCGGATTGGAGGTAATTTTAACCTGTAATTGAACATTTGCGATGACAGTGGTACAGTGTCGACTTTCAATGTGGGGTCATAATTTGGACCCCGAACTCTATGTTTACAAAAATGTCCAACTAAATATGTCGCATTGCAGGTCCGTCCAATTAGCTAAATGTCGAGATAAGTGTAAATTACTGTACTTTCAATTTAGAAGCAATTGAGGCATTGGTGAAAATCAATAAGCTCAGAATAACTGCCAAATTCACATACTCATCATATCCTGGCAAACAAATTATGAAAAAATCAATTTGTGTTTTATTATTATTTTGGATATTGTTTTAGAAAGCATTGAACTGTATTTCCTAAACTCTTTTTTGGAAGGTTTAATGGCCCTGAAAAGCGCCTTGTTTAATGGAATGGTTCCAATTTAGAAAACTTAGTACTCGTGGTTTTGAAAAAAAACCATTTCGAACGCCCTCGATGACGCCTTGTTCTGGATTTGCCACCAAAGCAGTTTGTATAAAGAACAAACTTTTTTCTTCTGCTACCTGATGCCGTTTTGCGATTGCGTTTGCCACTCGCCACTCGCTGCAACTGCCTGTTGTTGCCTTGATGTCCACCGAACCGAATGTGTTCTGTTCCGAATGCGGGTTTTCTTATCGTCGCGAGCAGCTTTGCCAGCTAACTCGATCATTTCGGCGGCCGAAACTATATAACGCCGGCTAGGTGGCGCGGTTTGTTGATGTGTTGTGATGCGAACCGATGTGGTATACGGTTTGAATGAGAATGATCGTTACGGCAGCGGAGCGGGGATTTTTAAGCTGACTGGTTGGCTCGAGAATTACGCATGTGTGAGACTGCGACCAATGTTTCGTTCATTTTTGACGTAGGACTACGTCTTTCATTTCTATACCGGGGTGTAAAACCAAAGTTTCGAGAACGAAAGCGTTACGCCGGAGACCGAGATTTTGAGCGTTAATAGCTCTTAAACAACTGAACGAAATGGTATGATAAACACTTCATTTGAAAGATAAAATGTCTACGCGTCATATACTTGTTACTTTTTCATCCAAAAACTTGTTTCAATAGTCTTAAAATTGCTTTCAAAACAGGCTATTGAAATCAAAAATCGGTATATAAGCGAGCGCCACGCGTAAACCCACTCAGTTATGATTGAACAGCGATTGGAGCATGTTGTCGCTGTTGTTGTGAAGCAAATTTCGTTTATCATGAAAGCGCTGATGAACGGTGTCACCAAGAGCCTGTTTGTGCACCTAAGGCCAAAAGGGAATCCATCAGGAGGAGAGTGATGCCACGGTTCCGCTTGAAACATCGAAGCAGCCGCCACACACACACACACACATACACGCGCGGAATTCTCGTTGCTATCATCGTTGCTGAAAAATAATCTGCCAGTTCCCCTGGGAATTGAAAAATACATTCATGCGAAATAGTTTATTTTAATGTTTTCTATCCATATAACACTGTGACCAAATACATTTGGTTTTGTTATTTTTCAATCAATCGCAATTAACAGGAAAGCTTCTGAATATTTTTTTCCCCATCAGGGGAAATTTTCGTATCCAATATTGGATGCATAACATGAAAAACGGAAAATGTTTCACATCGCGAAAATCAAGTCATTTTCGAGCGATTATTTGCTTTCTACTCATACAATGCTGCGACCAAATACATTTCGTTTTGGATTTTTTCAATCAAGTGCGATCAACGTAAGACCACGTCTTTCGGCAATTTATTAGAGGTGCAATGAATCTTTAGGAATTCCCACTCTACGCGCACTGGCAAACAATGTTTACTCAACAATTTCTCAAACTAGAAATGGGTGTTGTGAGAAAGGATTAGCGAACGCGAAAACGACAAATGGGAGAAAGATACGTTTGGAGGTTGAAGGAAATTGGCAGAAAACTTCTTCATTCTATCATTCAAATAATGTGATTCATACCACATCGTTTTGCCAGAAAGAGATTATCGGTAACGAATTATTTCGAAACCACGATTTTCGCTAAATGCTCCTTTCAGTTCGGCCTGTAAAAAACTTTTCTGTACTCTAATCCATCAAATTTGGAGCCCTGAAAAGGGCCGTTGATTATATGCTAAGCTAATAGCACGCTCTCCTCGGATACGATGGGCCAGCTGGATGTCCTTGGGCATGATGTGACGCGTTTTGCATGGATAGCACACAAATTGGTATCTTCGAACAAGCCTCCTGCAGCGTCATAGCCGCGGAACTTTGGAAGCGCAAGTCGGTTTTGAAGTCCTGAGCAATTCCACGAACCAAATGCTGCAAAGGTAGCTTTCGGATCAGCAATTCGGTCGACTTCCGATAGCGATGAATTTCACGCAAAGTTCCCGGTCGATAGCGATGTGGCTTCTCCACCTATCCTGCTACTGGTGCGCTTATCCGAGCTGACTTCGTGTGCCTTACCACCGAATGACTAACGAGCTGTCTGCGAAAGACTAACGAGCTCGAGTCCTCACGGTGTGAGAGTAGAGTAAGAAATGAACGAAAGCAAAGGAAGCGTCATTTTATAAACCATAAAAGTATAGAATCTAAATCCCACCCTTATTATATTCGTGAGTATACAGTAAGCTTATACAATAAAGAGGGTGGGGTTTACATTCGATTCTTTTATGTTTTATAAAATGACACTTCCCTTGCTTTCGTTCATTCCTTACTCTACTCTCGCACCGTGAGGACTCGTTTCATCGGGACTAAGCAGACAGCTCGTTAGTCTTTCGGTGGTAAGGCACCACGAAAGCAGCTCGGATAAGCGCATCAGCCGCAGGAAGCGTGAAGAAGCCACATCGCTATCGACCGAGAACTTCGCATGAAATTCGTCGCTATCAGAAGTCGACCGAATTGCTGATCCGCAAGCTACCTTTGCAGCATTTGGTTCGTGGAATTGCTCAGGACTTCAAAACCGACTTGCGCTTCCAAAGTTCCGCGGCTATGACGCTGCAGGAGGCTTATTCGAAGATACAAATTTGTGTGCTATCCATGCAAAACGCGTCACATCATGCCCAAGGACATCCAGCTGGCCCATCGTATCCGAGGAGAGCGTGCTATATTAGCTTAGCATATAATCAACGGCCCTTTTCAGGGCTCCAAATTTGATGGATTAGAGTTCAGAAAAGTTTTTTACAGGCCGAACTGAAAGGAGCATTTAGCGAAAATCGTGGTGTCGATGATAATTCGATACCGATAGGTGCCATGGATATGGATTTCATAATGAAAAATATGAAATATATGACATGATGTAGTGAATATATCCCCATATCGAAGAAATCACTTTGATGAAACTGTTTACCGTTTGTCGTTTTTAATTGTTGGGAAAGGGCATTATTTCTGCTGACTAAATTCCAAGAAAAAATCCATTCCTTCTTTAAGCGTGATTCATTCTGCTTCGGATTAACGGAACAGTATGATAATCATTTCATACAAAAGATAAAATGTCCAAGAGTTATATGATTGCTATTTATTGAGTCGAAAAATTGTTTCAATAGCTTAATGATAGTTTCGAAAACAGGTTATTGAAATCATTCGTATCCGTATGTAGCGCGCCCACTTGGAAACCCATTAATCTTATTGGAATGTGAGATGGGGAAGCTCATACTTACGTCTATGCATTATGATGTACACTACAGACTTTTTTTCTCCGTACTGATTAAGAAGCCGACCGAACTATCGGTCGACAAGTCAGTCTGCAGTCGGCGGGGGCTCTTAATTTCGTTTTTGCAGGCCGAACCGAAAAAATTTCAGTCGAGTTAACTCTTTTTTACAGTAATGCTTTTGAATCCGGACACATTCAATATCATACCACAGCCATAACATTTTTTTCATGTTGAATTTATGCGATTAATAGTTGCTAATATAGTTACTGATAGTTTCTTGATAGTTACTAATCAATCGCATTAATTCAACATGCAGAAAATGTTGTGGCTGCGGTATGGTATTAAATGTAACGCAAAGTGTCCGGATTCAAATACATTACTGTATACTTACTTCGATGTTATTCGTTTCTCTCTCAGGGTAAGCAACGAATATAATAAGGGTGGGGTTTAGATTCTATACTTTTATGGTTTATAAAATGACGCTTCCTTTGCTTTCGTTCATTTCTTACTCTACTCTCGCACCGTGACGACTCGTTTGTTTGGGACCAAGCAGATAGCTAGTTAGTCTTTCAGTGGTAAGGCACACGAAAGCAGCTCGGATAAGCGCATCAGCCGCAGGATAGGTGAAGAAGCCACATCGCTATCGACCGGGAACTTTGCGTGAAATTCATCGCTATCGGAAGTCGACCGAATTGCTGATCCGCAAGCTACCTTTGCAGCTTTTGGATCGTGGAATTGCTCAGGACTTCAAAACCGACTTGCGCTTCCAAAGTTCCGCGGTTATGACGCTGCAGGAGGCTTATTCGAAGATACAAATTTGTGTACTATCCACGCAAAACGCGTCACATGATGCCCAAGGACATTCAGCTGGCCCATCGAATCCAAGGAGAGGGTGCTATATAAGCTTAGCATATAATCAACGGCCCTTTTCAGGGCTCCAAATTTGATGGATTAGAGTTTAGAAAAGTTTTTTGCAGGCCAAACTGAAACGAGAATTTTCGTTTGGATGCCATACAGCATCGAGAAAATTCCGGAAAGATCTAATCGTTGCTGAAAAATAATCTGCCAGTTCCCTGGGAATTGAAGAATACATCCATGCGAAAGAGTTTATTATAATGTTTTCTAATTATATGACGAACACAGCGACCAAATACATTTGATTTCGTAATTTTTCAATCAAGTGTAATTAGCTGGAAAGCTTCTGAAGATTATTCTTTCTCATCAGTAGGATATTTTCGTATCCAATATTGGATGCATAACATGAAAAACGGAAAATGTTTCGTATCGCGAAAATTATATAATTTTCAATCGATTATTGCTCAGTCGCTGAAATTTTCACACTCAGAGAGTTCATTCTCCTCTAGTTTGCCTTCCAAATTGCCATCGTAAACCACACCTTCTCTCGATTCAATCACACACGAAAAGCATACTGAAATGATATTCTGGTGGTGAAACCGATTCATTTTTCGTGAGGCGTCGTGCACAAATTACGTAACGCGATAAGGGGGGAGGGGGTAGATGTTGCGTTACTTTCTGTTTATTAGAGATAGGAAATTGCGTTACGAAAGGGGGGGAGGTGGTTCAAAATTCGGATTTTTAGCGTTACGTAATTTGTGCACGACGCCTGAGGACATCGGCAAGACAACATCGTTACTGAATGAGCTGAACGGCGAGGGATCGAGGGATTCATTACCTGGCCTGACCTGACCTGAAATGCAATCAGTTTGTTTTAACTGTGAGGGAGCGCAGAAAAGCCGATGCTGATACTCTCGTGACCAAGAGAGTATCAGCATCGAAATACGGTTCCTCGGGAAGACATAGAAGCAGCCGCCACACACACACACATACACGCGCGCAACTCTTTTCGTTTGCTGGTTATCGAGAGGAAACCTGGAAAGAAATGATCGTTACTGAAAAATAATCTGCCAGTTCCCCTTAGAATTGAAAATTACATTCAAGCGAGTTTATTTTAATGTTTTCTATCCATATAATACTGCGACCACATACATTTGGTTTTGTGATTTGTCAATCAAGTGCAGTTAGCAGGAAAGCTTCTGAAGATTATTCTTCAGAACAAGGTTTTTTGTATCCAATATTGGATGCATAAAACCTTGAGTCTCCAACGTAACACTCTCGTTTTTGAAGTCACCCAAATATATATTTATTCATTCATTCAGGATGGATTTAGATTCAACTTCAAACAAATGATCTCTAAATCAACGATAGTCCTACGTCACCCTTGCGGTTATACCATAGATATAACCCACTTCCTGTTTTTTCTTTTTCCTTTCCAATCGTGCTTCATTCTATTTCGCTGCTGCTCTGGTTGCCCGTTCTGGTCGGTACGATTTGAGGAGCACAAAAAGGACCAATCAAAAATGGGCACATAGTGCATTTTGACAATGTTTGATATTTCACAATTATTCAATTATTTATCTCAAGAAAAATGAAATGTTATTCGTTATGATAGATGCGTAGATATATTTCCTATCAATTGATGCAAAAACCTTTGCGATCTATTGAGAAATGCTCGAGTTATAAGCGTTCCAAATCTTGCATTTTTTCCTACTTGTTCAGTGCCTAGATTTCCATTTCACCCCCTATATCTTCCGGTTAGACGTAGTCCTACGTCAATAAAACATATCTATCGCCACTGCACGCTCGGCCCATCTATGTTATAATTTTTTGGTTGATTCATTCACGCCGATTATCTACGCCCTCCACTCGGCAACATTTAAAGGTTCTCTTACGCTCTCGTCCACTTCCTCTGTCTAGACTCTCTCGTGGATTGAGTTTCTGTGCATACCCATACAGCAACACTGCACAGTCGCTATGTACACACGAATTATCCGAAAGACACAACCACTACCTCCACCGTCGCTTCTGTTTCTACACATTCTTCCAGATGCAATGCTCCACACCACTCCATAACATCAACAGAAATACACCACACAATACTTCCTTCATGTGAAATCGAAAAGGCAATACGAGACCCATGCGTGCAACACTGCTGCGTATAAATCACACACGCTTCCCGAAATCACACATGCGATACAAAACGACATCAATGCTGAGCAAAAAAGTTAATTGAAATTCTTTTTAAATTCTGTTCGCGAAAACAAAATCCAAACACTTTGGCATCTCAAGCGGATTTTCGCACACACACATTCGACGAAAAATTTATTATAACATGTCGCGACACGAAAACGAAAGTATATGCCGTATGAATAAATGAACTGCACTAAACATGCGAATAACAATTTCTTCACCGAATAACTTCACTTATTCTAATTATTTATATGCGACTACTATAACAGTAACAGCACTATTTCTCATGAAATTATCATTCTTTCTACCTCATTAAACCGTACAAAGAAAAAAAGAATTAAACGCGGAGCGAAACAAAAATACGTCCGCACCCGACGGCTGTTCGATCGCCACCAATAACCTTGGATAGACGAAGAGAACACGAAACGGAAGATAGAGTCAGTTCGACAGCGACAGTGAGTGCGGTAGGCAGCACTAAAAAGCTTG